>NC_052360.1:461064-545048 GCF_009727055.1 Benincasa hispida
CCCCTTCTTTCTCTCCATCACATAGGTGGAGTTGGTGGTTTTTCTCTTCATCTCTGTGTATGGAAAGATACAGAGAGAGAATTCTCATAATCATGATTTTCTCACCTTGCTTCTTTGTAATTCCCTCACCAAAATAGCCAGAGCCCCACATCCTCTATATTCTCACCTAGAGAATACCAAGGTTTTCTTCACGGTGGTGCCCATTTTGGAGTTCGAGGGATTTGTTCAATTGAAGAACTATTCTTCAAAGGTAAGGGTTTTCTAACTCATTTTATCTTTTTGTATTCTGTTTTTCAAGTATGTTCTGTTTATTGAATTAAATGCATAATTTTCATGTTCTTCTCCGTAAAACTATTGTTCTGTGAAAAATGGGAAATTGGAACGCTCTTATGTTCCGCTCAATGACCTTTCAAAGGGTTCCTTCAATTGGTATTAGAGCCACAGGTTTTTTCCCAATTTTTCCTAATTTTCAAAATGGTTTTTACAGTGTTGGTGGATAATTCATTATGTTTATTCATATGATGAATTATGTGTTCAGTGGTTTACATTTAATGGATGGTTTCGGGATTGGATGTGTTAGATTTGTTGTTTATTTACAAATTTTGTTTTAAAGGCCCATGTTTGTGAGACATAATTTGCTATCGAGTCTATATTGATTGCTCTTGAATCATTCGTGGTGATTTCTGCCCGGATTCTGGAGAAAATGAGGCGAAAAACGATGGAGTTTCGAAGCAGTTTGAAACTGTACAATAGTGTTGCGACGCTGCGATGTGGCGAACGAGGGAAAACTTCGTAGCGTCATGTTAGGACTGTGAAACCCATATCTCAATTTCCCTATTTAAGCAAGTAATTAAGACAATTAACTAAGTATAAGTTAATCCTATGTTGAAGAAAAGGAAAATTCTAAGTGTTTGAATAGATTTGTTTAATTAGTAAAAATTTGGCTAAGTATGAAGTCAAAAAAGAAACCATGCATTTGGGGTTAGGAAACATTAACGCATGAGGCTCTAATGAAACTAAGTTTGTAGAGGTTATAAGAGATTAAGCCTTGAAGCCAAGTGTGTCGGGTGAAGGAAAGCCATGCGTTGGACAAAGCATGTGGCAACCAAGTTTTGGAGGTTAGCATGCATGCGGTAGAATCAGGTATGCGCGAGTGTGGGCACTGGGCGTTGGAGTGTTGTGCACGCAGACGATCGTGTAGCTACATGTGGCACTACACGATGAGCTACACGATAAGCATAAGTGCTAAACGATAGCACTAGATGATAGTGCTAGACGATAGCACTAAACGATAACGCTAAACGATGAGCTTGGGCGCTAGGCGATAAGTATAGACGCTAAACGATGCATTAGGCGCAAGCGCTAGACGATGGCGCTACACGATAAGCGGACGCGCTAGATGATGGACATAATGCGTTAGACGATGAGCAACAGTGATAAATATGCGATGAGCGACAATGAGATCGTTAGGTGATAAGCGACAGCGAGAGATCACTAGACGATGGAGCTATGTGATTGGGTGTAAGTGCTATGTGAGGGGCGCACTATTGGAATAATTTAGGAAGAGGTTTTGTTTTATTTTAATTATTAAGGATGGATGGGTTTGAACATAAAATCATACGTTAGACATAACTGATGTGTTTGCTCTCATGCTTCTGAGATCATGCGTCAGAATGATGATGCATTAATCTTAGCATGCAATGACCACGCGTTCCTATCACAAGTTTTCTTATGCTTGCGCCAAGTATAACACAAATGCAAGTTTCTCGGGTAATCTGAGGTCGAACACGGGGACTTGTCACTCAATAATATTTGTGAAGTGATGTGTTTGAGGTGAGGAATAAGAATAAAAGACAAGCGAAGAAAGTTTAAATGACTTATACACTACTCCTACTTCTAGCTAAATAGATTGAGCAATATGAAGTTTACAATGAGAATAGGTAGAAACACAACAACCAATAACGCATAGTAATGTTTACTATCTTAAATCGTCCGAATAATCCCAGCTCATTGCACTGAATAGGTAGAAACACAACAACCAATAACGCATAGTAATGTTTACTATCTTAAATCGTCCGAATAATCCCAGCTCATTGCAATAATGCATCACACCTCTCGGTGGTCAGCCACATGACTATATCTCTATAGTGCATAGTTGCATTGAGCATAAAATTATGCCTATCTCTAGGAACAATGCGAACCTTGCTTAGTGCGTTTCATCTCTTACCTTCTTAGGCAGTTAGACGCGGCTATTTAACTTATAGACAAGCAATACAACATCCCATAGACAAGTGTTGCTACAACCTTTCACCAAGCAAAGAGGATTAACTCACTATACTCGCACAATGCACACCTCTCGATGGGTTACTTCATGCGTCCTATCTCTAGGCTACACGATTAAGCATGCGATTGACTTTGATAAATAAACGCTGAAGATAAAATATGACAGAGATGAAGATGATGAAGAAGACGATAATGAAGGAATTAAGATTTGCATTGATCACAAAATATCTTAATATCTCAAGCTAAAATGTAATACAATACAGAGATTAAAAGGGAGATGAAGGAATCTGCGTCAAGGCTGCCGGTGGTGCCATGGTTGAATGGTGGAGATGTCTCTCTCGAGCTTTATCTCCAGCGAATGCTCCGATCGTCACTCAGTCTGGGTTGTGGAGATGAAGAATTCTCATTGGAAATCTCTTTCAAGCTCTCCTCTATGATCACAAACTTCTGGCACGAAATAACGCATAATATTGGGTCAGTGAGGATTTAGGTGCTAATCGATGCAAAACTCAAATTTTCATAAATTCTAAGTATTATCACTGCGTTTTCTATCTATTAACCCTCATAATTCTAAATAAAAGGCTTATAAAACTGGCATTTCTACCAGTTATCACCTCTCCCCCCCCCCCCTGGAAACTTAGAATCATGCTTGTCCTCAAGCATGCGTTACACTCAAGAAATTCTTGACTCACCTTTCGGCGTTCCTTTACAATGACCAGCTTTTCAGAATATAATTAACTCGTACCTCTAACCATGGCTGCAATGCTCTCCTCTACTTTGGGTGCTTCTTCAAAGAGATCTTTTCTAAGTTGAAATTTGGCAAGCCCTTGCTAAAAAACTTTTAATTCATTCTCCGCAATTTTGTGTTTAGCTCATGAGAATGCGTTCGTTCAAAACAATTCAAGCTTATGCATTTACTTATTTGAATGCGGCGTTGAACCTGGTTACGCTCTTTGTTTTGGCTTACCCCCACGTGTGTCATGCGGGCATCCAACTTTGGTGGCGTTCCATATTCAACTCAACTCATGTCTTGTTTTATTTAACTTGCGCCAAACAAAGAAGTTGCGCTGATGTGTCGATCCTGGCGATTTACCTTCGTTTTGGCTTGCCCCCACGGGTATCATGCGGACATCCAACTACGAGTAAATGCCTTTCACAGCTCAACTCTTATCAACATGGGTTTCCCCATTGCATTGACAGTGGAGTTGTTATTTTCAAAAAGCTCTTCTTCTTCTTCTTCTTCTTCTTTTGAAGGAAATAACCGCAATGTGATGAATGCAATTCTCCGAGACCGCTGCCACCCCCCAAACTTAGAGGGTGCCAGCATTCTCATTGCAAGCTAAAAACAAACTTAATAGGAATGTGATAACAAATGTTTGAGCAAGGGTTTGCACACAATACAACTATAGACTTTCACAATTTGAAGAATCTATTAAAAGTATGGGGTGCCTTGCGATACTAGTTAGAGGACGCGGTGAATTATTTGTACCATTATAGACGCACCGCAAAGAACCGCAGTCAAACAAGGAGAATTCCAAAAGGCTAATGCATAAAAGATAACAAGAAAAGAAACTTAAGTAGAATAATGCATACAACAATGCGTTGGGGTTCATGCGATTGAAGCCACGCGTTTGAAGGATGTGGAGGATTCTTCCATTGTAACTGTGCACCGAGGAGAGTTATTATCGCACCTATAAGGAGCAAACGCACCACAACCAAGGAAGCATCCGCATATCCAAAATAATAATAAATAAATATAATAAACTAAACTAAAAAAGCAATGTAAAAGATAGAGTAGAAGACGTCCCTGGAAAAATTAGAGTGTTGTCACCACAAGGAGTCTCCCATGCAAGAGATGCTTTTCAACTGCTTGGGTCAAGGGGGCTCGCCCTGACCATTGGAGCTTCCAGCAATTGTTGGACGCATGATGGTTAACATGCGTCTAAGACTGCTTCCAACTCATGCGACAGATAGCCTTTCTATTTCAGGGTCAATATTTGACTTTCGACGCATCGCCTATACTTCAAATATTGTTTGCAACTTCGTCGCACAATCTACAATACGCCTAAGATTGAAAGAGTGCCTACGAAAACACAAAAACTTCGCAAAACATTAGCTGCCAAGTCCCTGACAATGGTGCCAAAAACTTGTTGGGATAATTTAGAAACGGGTTTTGTTTTATTTTAATTATTAAGGACGGATGGGTTTGAACATGAAATCATGCGTTAGACATAACTGATGCGTTTGCTCCCATACGTCTGAGGTCATGCGTCAGAATGATGATGCATTAATCTTAGCATGCAATGACCATGTGTTCCTATAACAAGTTTTCTTATGCTTGCGCCAAGTATAACACAAATGCAAGTTTCTCGGGTAATCCGAGGTCGAACACGGAGACTTGTCACTCATAATATTTGTGAGGTGATGCGTTTGAGGCGAGGAATAAGAATAAAAATCAAGCGAAGAAAGTTTAAATGACTTATACACTACTCCTACTCCTAGCTAAACAGATTGAGTAATATGAAGTTTACAATGAGAATAGGTAGAAACACAACAACCAATAACGCATAGTAATGTTTACTATCTTAAATTGCCCGAATAATCCCAGCTCGTTGCACTAACGCATCACACCTCTCAGTGGTCAGCCGCATGACTATATCTCTATAGTGCATGGTTGCGTTGACCATAAGATTGTGCCTATATTTAGGAACAATGCGAACCTTGCTTAGTGCGTTTCATCTCTTACCTTCTCAGGCAGTTAGACATGGCTATTTAACTCATAGACAAGTAATGCAACATCCCATAGATAAGCGTTGCTACAACCTTTCACCAAGCAAAGAGAATTAATTTACTATACTCGCACAACGCACACTTCTCGGTGGGTTACTTTATGTGTCCTATCTCTAGGCTACACGATTAAGCATGCGATTGACTTTGATAAATAAACGCTGAAGATAAAATATGACAGAGATGAAGATGATGAAGAAGACGATAATGAAGGAATTAAGATTTGCATTGATCACAAAATATCTTAATATCTCAAGCCAAAATGTAATACAATACAGAGATTAGAAGGGAGATGAAGGAATCTACGTCAAGGCTGCCGGTGGTGCCATGGTTGAATGGTGGAGATGTCTCTCTTGGGCTCTATCTCCGGCGAATGCTCCGATCGTCACTCGGTCTAGGTTGTGGAGATGAAGAATTCTCACTGGAAATCTCTTTCAGGCTCTCCTCTATGATCACAAACTTCTGCCTCAGATGTCTTAAAATAAAGATCCCAAGGGCTATTTATAGAGTTTGGACGCTGACAGCTATAATGATGAAGGTATAACTCACAGCTGCTTTTGCTGCGGTATGGGCATTGTCACATCGCCTTATCTTGTTGATACTCCCAAGGTATGCGTCCGAGCTGAATTCAATTGAAGTTATCAACGCGTTCTACCCATCTTGCGATCTTCTATTATGGTTGTCAATCCGTGGGCGCACTCTCTATTTGTTCATCGTTTTCTCCATGCGTTAGATGCATATGTTTACCGCAACTTCCATGCGTTAGACGCATGTGATTGTCGTCTGTGTCGTCTTTGTGGTAGACTGGCTTTAGTGCATACGTTTGTCTGTGATTGTTAGCTTCAAACGCATGCGTGTGATTCCTGCGATAGCTACAAATATAGACACTTTGGCACAAAATAACGCATAATATTGGGTCAATGAGAATTTAGGTACTAATCGACGCAAAACTCAAATTTTCACAAATTCTAAGTATTATCACTGCGTTTTCTACCTGTTAGCCCTCATAATTCTAAATAAAAGGCTTATAATAACTGGCATTTCTGCCAGTTATCACGCACGTGCTAGATGATGATCGACAGCGAGATGGTTGGATGATGAGAGATAGTGAGAGGGTTGGATGATAAGCGACAACGAGAGATTTCTAGGCGATAAGCTATGCGATGAGTGCAAGAGCTACACGATGAGCTAGACAATGGGCCAAGCCATGGTGGGCACATAGTGAAGTGTCCATGCATTGCTAGGGCTTGTGGTACACGAGGCTTGTGAGGTTAGATTGCGTTGGTCTTGAGCAAGAGACTAAAAGCGTTGGCAAGCAATAAGGACATGCTAGCATTAGTAATAAGGTATGCGTTAACAAGAGGCTAGGTGATGGTAAGATATACCATGAGCCATTGAGTGAGACCTAATTTGACCCAAGTGTTGGTATGCGTTGGTGATGTGTTATGTGCTAAGGACATCAGAGGATGAGTGGGCACATAGGACAAAGGCTAATAGCATACATTGGAAGAGTGTAATGGTCATAACCCTAGTTGAACGTATGTGCCAAGGGAGAGCCATACGAGTGAAGAAAGGTATGCGGTCAAGCAAGGACTTGTGATGAATTGATGAGAAAGCCATGGGCTAATAGTGGTTAACCGAGAAGGGGTTAAGTTTAAGTTAGTAGAAGGTGGACAAATAGGATTTCATGCAAAGGAAGTATGCATGAGGAAGACAACTCAAAAGTAGGAGGTGGATGCACCAAAGAGCATGCGAACCGGATATGTTGAACTTGATGAAGAAGAGGCTAACACTTCAAGCTGGTGGTGGCAAAGGAGGGCGTTGGCAACCCGAGTGGTAGACGCCTGGGCATGCAGCAAGCTGGAGGTGTCAACATAAGGTGAAGTAGGAACGTCTATAAATAGGGCCAAGGACTTCTCTTCAGTTCATAACTTGAAATTCTCTTCAAAGGACATTAGAAAGAGTGTATGAGGGTTGATTGGGAGGAGACTATACGTTGATAAAAAAGGGCATGCGTTGGTAGCAAAACCATACGTTAGTCAAGTGGTTCCAAGAGAAGGAAATGTCATTGGACAGTAAGGGCATGAAGTAACATCAACTTGGGATGAGAAGTTCTCTAAGACTACTCGTGCGTTATGAGTGATTTCAAAGCCACTTGAAAGTCTAAGAGTCTAGTTTTCAAGGCAGAGCTGCCGGAGAAAAAACTCAAAGGAATCAGGATGGAGAGTGGGGAAAAAACAAAAGGGTCAAGCTCTCAAGTAAGCTTGAGCCAGTCTTGATGACTTGAGGATTCCAGCCAAACCACAAGCAGTTATAAGCTGAGATTTTAAGGTAAGCTTCCTGAGACATTTTAGAACATATTTGTAGAAGGAAGTGTCTCAAAATAAGGCTTGGAATGATGAGTAATCTAAGCTTGTAGTTAAATCTATAATTTAGGGTTCAAAAGGGAGCCTGAGGAAACCTAAGGAACTTCAGAGAGGAAAGTTCCTACTGTTGGGATTGGTGTCCTAATTCTCCCGGAGTCTCATTGTTTTGTAAAGATACACATTGTTCAATGAATAAAATAAGTGTTATTTAATTCTCGTATTTACTCATATCCAATAAACAAAGCTCTTTGGTTATCTTATATGAACTTAAGCATGTATATGTGATATACAAGTGGATCATGCCTTAAGTGATAACCTAAATAGGTCTGTAGTATAAGGATTAAGGTGGGATACCTGATCCTGGTGACACTACGGATATGGGCTGCTTTGTAGAGGTTTATAAGTGTTGTAAACTACTACAGATGGTAGATCCTGACCATTCATGTGGAGACATGCAAGTGGGGGTGTCCTATACCAAGAGTTTGTATAAGACCTGGACCACGAGATGACTAGACTCTATATATAACATCGTGGATACTATAGACTTGCATCTCACCTAAACGACCATAGATGACACAACCTCAATCCTGAGTGTTTTGGGAACTTCTACCTTTGAGGGCGATCCTTTGATTAGTATGGGTGAGAGTGGTCAGATTGCTAACTCAACATGCCTACCTTTTTAGGGACTTGTCTGATCTGGGAGCTAGGAACTCAATCCACAAGATGGAATTTACTCCTTTCCTGAAGCAGAGATAAGTAGAGAGATTGCTCTCTTAAGGGCTGATTCCGGGGCTTGAACATAGTGGCCACAACTTCTCTTTGGAAGAGAAGACTCGGTCATAGTAGGATTATGACTTATGTTCATTAGAGGGATCAGTGGTACTTAAGGAGACTGATGTAACTATAGGGGCATAATGATTATTATCCCAACTGTACTTACGAGCGATCTGTGAAGGGTTGTCGCATTGCTGATTGGTTAAGATGGATACATAATATATCTGTGGTAAGGAGAGTTCAGTTATTAGTCTTTAGTGGAGTGCCTGGCAGTTAATGGATGGTGGATCCCGTGACTAAAGAGTTTAGTCAGTTATTCACGTACCGTTAGAGCTTCGAGCTACAGGTCCATAAGGTCCCCTTGGTAGCTCAATGGATTCAGTTGAGGATCAGTTTTTGGTGTTGATTTGAATGTTCAAATTGACTAGAGGTATTTTGATTATATATGATATAATCGGTATGATGTATGAGATACATCTAGTGGAGGATTTATGTAAATGAGATTTACATTAAGTACCATGGAATAGAAAAAGAACTATTGTTTATATGTTTTATGAGACGAAATATTAAAACTGTAGGTTATAAATATAGTATGATAAGTTGGTTATCATTTATATTTATAGTAATATTAATTATTTTTCTTTAATAACCAAATGACTGGGTGGTTATTGGATTCCTGTTAACCGTGAGTTAAAAAGAAAAATGGTTTTCCTAATTTTAGTAAGATTTACAAACTGTTGAAAAGTTTTCCTAAAAAGTTTTTTTGAGTTTTCTCTCTCGCGCAAAAGAAACTCACATAGTTGTCAAGTAAATACGAATTTACTAAACGACGGCTAGGGCGAGCTAAACGATCGTACAGTATTTACTAAATGATATCTCCTCTCAAATATCTGTCTCTTATACACATCTAGATGTGTATAAGAGACAGGATGATCGCTTGTCCAAAGTAAACGATCCTGTAGTGTCTGTAGGCGACAAACCAAGCTAAACGATCGCATAGCTTTTGCTAGACGATCACATAGCTTTATCTAAACGATTGAGTATCGACTTATACGATAGGTCTCCGCCATCTCCCACTTGCCCAATCGTGTACACGATCGGTGTTTCCTTCTTCGTCTGCCTCATACCAAGTCCGAACAGAGCCCACCCTCTGGATTCTCACACAGAGAATACCAAGGTAGCCTTATTGGTGGTGTCTTACTTAACTCGACACCGTTGAGGTTCTGTGGAGGCCATTCGTGTTGTTGCTAAGGAGTTCGTGACCGAGGCGATCGTTGAGGACAAGCGCAAAGTGTTCATGCTGTGTTGCTATCGTGTAGATCGTATGTTCGAGGTAACTGTTGTTTGAGCGGTCGTGCGTAACAGAGCGTGGAGACGAATCTTCAAATGTTCGTAGAATTTTTCTCTTTGTTCATTTGAGTTTTTCATGCTATAATTTCTGAATTATTTCCATAACCGTTTATTTTGTATTCGACTGTAATATGTGATGTTCATTCATGATTGTGATTTGGAATAATCTTGTTTTCGCTGCTCATGGAAATCTCGAATCCAATTTCCTTCACCTACCCAACCAAGGTGAGTGGTTATTCTATTGTTTATATGAGTGATTTCTATGTATATGTGTGATTATATATATATATATATATAGGTTATATTTGAAATATTGGCATGATCAGGAAATATGTTTTGTCTGGATTTGATTGTTGTTATGTTGTCGTAATGCGTGTGTAATTGCATTGGGAAACGAGATTTGTACCCAGGATACTGTTAGCATGCTTTGTGGATGCTTAGCAGGGATTGTCAGGGAATTTGGCTGGGATTGTCAGCGTACCCAAACATGTCTAGCAGGAATCGACATGTGCACATTCGGCGGGTTATAGGGTGTGGAGATTGCGTCCACGATAGTCATTGTGGGTTATTCGCGGAAGTACCCAGGGAACATACATGATCATGCCAGGGATGTCCAACTGACAGGCTGGGGAGGTTACATTTTGTTATGTGATTATTGTTTGATTGTGGAATTGTTTTCCCAAAAGTGAATTTCTGAAATCAAACTTATTTTTGTATAAAACTACCACTCACTGAGCTATTTAGCTCAAGTTTTCCATGTTTTGTTTTCTTTCCCCTCCCCCCTCCCCCTTAGGTAGTGAAAGGTGAGGAGTTTCAGGGTGCTACTAAGGTCAAGGTCCGCTACGCCACAGCCTCACTACCGGTTTTAGAATTGTTGATGTAAACTTTGTAGTTTAAGCCCAAGAGTTGTATAAACGTTATGCTATTTATAATAAAATGAGTTTGGCCTAAAAATTGTTCATTACATCTTTGGCTTAAAGTGTATTGAGGGTAGAAAGTTTCAAATAGGCAGTAGGTATCAAAAAGGGTGGTATCTGCAGTCTGTTGCCCCTCCCCTCGGGCTCAAGAGGCAAACTCGGGGAGGGGTGTGACAAGGACACAACGTTGCGACGCTCCGAGACGGAGTTTTCACGTGGTTCAGCTCTGGTTCGCGCGTGGTTCAAGGTTTGCTGGTCTGGTTCGGTTCATGGGTTACCTGGTTCGATGGTTTGAGGTTCATCTGGACTAGTTCCTGGTCTAGTTCGAACGGTCAAGCCCCGATTCACCTGTGTTGAACTGGATGGATATTATTTTGTAATAGTTAGTTTTAAATTTCCTTTTAGGTGTCCAATCCCGATCCGTTAATTGCTTTTATATTATACATGTGATGTATGACTTGTTTTTATTATTATATGCCATATAGTATGTCATATAGTATAAAATCCCACCATAGGTTATCCAATTATTTTCATGCATCATTTATATTATAAGTGTTATAATATAGGTATATGCATGATTTAATTAATATAGCATGCTCAAGCATCATATAGTATAAATGTTATAATATATGCATGCATGTATTAATAGCATTCATGCATTATTATATCATAATTGTTATAATATATGGTTTAATGAATGTATGAATGTATGCTATAGTATGTTTCATTACCTTATTATATAAATGTTATATATGTTAGTAATGGAATGAAATTGCATGAAGCATGACACTACCTTAGATAATTTATAAATGTTATAATTTACTAAAGTATATCAAAGCAAACAATGTATGTTTTAATTTGTTTCGTTTATTTATAATGGTTATAACTAAATGCAATTAGAAATTAAATCGATAATTCAGAATTGCATGCAAACCTTAGGTTACATTCATCTTTTAAAATTGTTTTAAAACATGATTCAGATAGACCTAAGATCATGTTTCTAATGAGATTAGAAATATAAGCTTAATCTTTTAATCGGTTTAATATGATTAAATTGATTCTTAATAAAAGATTAACTTTGTAACAAATATATCTATAAGGGGCCTTTTGTCTAAGGCTAGTTCTGTCTATACTGGGTATTTAAGTTGATGAAAACATAACACTTCTATATGGGAACTTATCTAGAAAGGTGAATTAGATAAATTTGTTACAAGTATGCAAGTTTGATTAAATTTTGTTAAAGAGTTTAACAAACCCTATACAACACAAGTGTTGTTTTTGGACAAATTAAGCAAACACTTAGTTAAAATCAGTACCAAATTTTTTAAAGTTAATTAACACTAGGTAAAACAATCAATGGGAGGAAAATGGGGTATATGATACTTCATTTTTTTCTTAACGTTTCTCCCTTAAAATTCACACCGTGAGATCTATACTCGGCCTCGAGGCACCTTGAGTGTCTCCCTACGGATGACATTTGTATAGATCAATATCAAGATGAATGGAGAGAGTGTTATAATAAGTAGGAGCGGAACGTGTGATGACATATCCCTCGGCCTCTCTCATTAGTTTGAAGTAAAGTTTCGTGCATGGCCTCATGACACCTTGAGTGTCCCCCTATAGGATGACATTTTTGCATGACGTTTTATTCAAACTCCAACAATGGATAGTGCTACTTTAGATTCATGTCCCAATTGGTTTTTTCCTATGATTGGCTCATTAGATGGAACTCTAGGACCTAAAACGAGGTGTTAAACTTACAAGAATTGTCAAACGAGTTTAACAAATTCTGACCAAATAATGGTGACTAATAGTGACAGTAACAAGGAGTTGTTCTGTCTAGTTGAGATTGTCTCATTTCAATGAAGGGGCACATGATCACCCTACAGTGATTTTTATCTTGTCTCACTGATACGTCATTGCAAAATAGATGTCACTTAGGGTACATTAGATTATTTTGCTAAAAGTTGATTGGTTGTCTTGATGGTTTAATGCAATTAGGCTAATTATAAATAATTTGTATGGTTTCAACAATCTTTTCAATATGACTTCTGCTACCTTAAATTTACTCACTGTTGACAAACTAAAGGGCGACACTTCTTGGAAAAAGTACGATCAATACAATCCTTATCATTAATGGCCTTTGTTTTGTCCTAATAGAGTATGTCCTCCCATTTCAGCTCTGAATGCTGCTTTAAATGTTCAAGAAGCATACGAGTGATGGACATGGGCAAACAAGAAGGCCTGAACGTATATCTTGGCAAGCCTTTCCGAAGTCTTGGCCAAGAAGCATGACCCCATACTCATGGCTTGTGAGATTATGAAGTCCCTGAGGGGAATGTTTGGACAACCGTCCACACAACTCAAGCACGATGCTCTCAAGCACATCTTCAATGCTCGTATGCAAGAAGGGGTATCTATTCGAGAACAGGTTCTCAACATGATGGTCTACTTCAACGTGGCGGAGATGAATGGGTCTGTCATTGGCGAAGCTGGTCAGGTTAGCTTCATTTTAAAATCTTTACCTGAAAGTTTCCTACAGTTCCATAGCAATGCCGTTTGAACAGGATTGACTACAACCTGACCACCTTACTCAACGATCTACAGACCTTTCAATCCTTGATGAAAACCAAGGAACAGAAGGGTGAAGCAAATGTTGCTTCATCCTCTAAAAAGTTCCATAGAGTTTTGACCTAGGACAAAGTTTGTGTCTTCTTTTTCCAGCACCAAAAAGTGGAAGAAGAAGAAAGGTGGAAAGGGAAAAGCTAACCCATCAGCTGCTGCCCAAAAGGGCAAGAAAGCCAAGGTTGCAAAGGGAATCTCTTTCCATTGCAACCAGGAGGGACAATGGAAGAGGAACTGTCCCAAATACTTGGCGAAGAATAAGAAGGTCAAGCAAGGTAAATATGATTTGTTTTCTTTGGAAACCTGTTTAATGGAAAATGATGATTCAACCTAGATAATTGATTCGGGCACCACTAACCACGTTTGTTCTTCATTACAGGGAATTAGTTTCTGGTGGTAACTGGAAGCTGGAGAGATGACGATGCGGGTTGGAACTGGGCATGTCGTTTTAATTGTGGTAGTGGGAGGTCTCCAGTTAAATTTACAAAATAGATATATTTTGTTAGAAAATGTATATGTAGTTCCTGGTTTGAAGAGGAACTTAATTTATATAAAGTGTTTACTTGAACAATCATATTGTATAAATTTTTCTGTAAATAAAGTGTTTATTTCAAATAATGGGGTCAATATTTGTTCTGCTGAACTGGAAAACATCTTTATGTGCTAAGACCGTTAGTTGTTGGGATTTGTGCCCTAAAGTCTCGTGTCCTGTAGTTTGTAAACATTTTTGTACGAACTCTTGTGATGTATAATATATATGATATTTACTTCACTTTTTGACTTTGCACATTTAGATGTTTTTAGTTTACCACAAGCTACTAAACTTGATATCCCTGGTTGTCTTTATGTAACTTAAGCATGTATGTAGTGACGTACAAGTGGATCATATTTTAAGTGACAACCAAAATGGTCTGTAGTATATGGATATAGGAGGGAAACTTTATCCTGGTAACACTACAAACGCGACCTGCTTTGTGGAGTAGTTGTAAGTGTTGTGACTTGTCATAGATGGTCTGATTCTGATCATTCATGTAGGGGACGTGCGAGCGAGAGCGTCCTATACAAAGAGTTTGTATAAGACCTGACATCGAAGTGTTAACGTCTCATCATATAACTCCGTTCATGACAGAGACTTCACTTCACTAGGATGAGCATAGGTAATATGACCTTAATCCTAAGTGAGTTGGGAACTCCTGCCATCGAGGGCGGTCCTTTTATTTGCATGGGTGCGAGTGACCAGAGCGCCGACTCAAACTTACCACTTTTGGGATTCGTTTGATTTGGGAGCTGGGAACTCAGTTTCACAAGATGGAGTTCACTCATTCCCTGAAGTAGGGTAAGTAGATAGATTACTCTCTTAAGGGATGATCTCGGGGCTTGAACGATGTGGTGCCATACACCTTCTCATGGCTCGAGAGATGTTCACACATAATAGGACTATGTTGTATTGTTCATTAGAGGGATCAGTGGTACTTAAGGAAAAGATGTAACTATAGGGGCAAAACGATAAATTGGCCAGCTGTACTTACGAGCATCTGTGAAGGGTCATCGTAATCATGATTGGTTATATCCGATGGACATAGAAATATATTTGTGGTAAGAAGAGTTCAGTTGTTGGTCTTTAGTGGAATGCCTAGCAGTTGACGGATGGTGGATATCGTGGATAAATAGTTTAGTCAGTTATTCACGTACTGTTGGAGCTTCGAGCCATAGGTCCATAGGGTCCCCTTGGTAGCTTAGATACAAGTTGAGAATCAGTTTTTGGATCAGTTTGAAATGTTCAAATTGACAAGAGGGAGTTCCATTATATATGATATAAGTGAAGTAGTTAATTATATATGATATAATTAACTTTATGTATGAGATACATTAATTTGGAGGAAATTGGATATAAATATGATTTATATCTAGTGGAGGAAAAATACTATGATTAATATATGATATTAATCCATAGGTTATGAATATAATGTGATTATACTCATTGTCTAGTAATTGGACGATTAAGGGATAATATGTCGGCATCTCTTCTATTTTTGTAATGGATGAGTAAGTTGAAGAATCGCTTTGGGACGCTTAAATAGCTCACGGTTTGTTAAGCATTGGATGCGCGGACATAGTGTTGAAGTGTGTTATTGCTTAATAAAACCCGTGCCTATACGATAGTGCTTGAATGATCATTTACCTATACGATAGTGCTGAGCGATCATTTAACACTTACACTCTTGCGCGCTATTTACTAAACGATCGTTTACCTTTTTCTAAGTGATCGTTAAACACCCGATATTTACTAAACGGTCGTATAGATGATCACTTAGCTTTTCCTACACGATCATTTAGACGATCGCTAACCTTTTCCTACACGATCATATACTTCACCTAAACGATCAAACATTTTGTCTATATTATAAACAAGTCTTTCTCCCACTTGCTTGATCATTGTATATGATCTCCCTTCTTCCTCCCCTCTACCAAATCCAAACAAAGCCCACCCTTTGGGTTCTCACTCCGAGAATACTGAGGGCTCTGAGTGGTCGTGTCATCCCCGTCCTTTTGTTCATGTAGAGACTGTTTGAGGTAGATGATTGGGATTTGCTGAGCGATAGCTTACCGTTTCAGCAAAAGTGAGATTTGTTGTGAAGTATAAGTCTTCAACTGGTATGATCTCTCGACCTCTTATTTATGGTTCCTTTGAGCATGCCAATAATTTAGCGTTATGAATGCATATTAGTATGTTTGAATGTATATGTGGAAATTCTGTCACAATGAATTAGAAAGATCCACTTCCGCTCGTAGGTACTCTTGAATAAGAGTTCCTTCATTAGCAACTAAAGCCCTCCATAACATTGAAATGTTTAAAACTATGGTAACTCAAGGTTGGGTTGTATGTCCTAAAACTTGCGATTTGTAATGTTAAACATATTCTATTATCAATAAAGATGTTATTGACGTTTATTCAATAAAATTGTTTTTGAATATGTGAATTGCACTTGTAAAGATTAAATCCAATAAACTAAAGATCCATGGCTATTATATGAATACATGAACTTTATGTGGAGACATAAGAGTGGATCAAGTTTAATAAATAGCCAAAATGGTCTAGTATACGAATAAGGCTGGGTACCTTATTCTGGTAATAATATCGGATGCGGCCCACTCTATAGTTGTTACAATTTGTTTGTAAAGTTCTACAACAAAGTGACCTAATTCATTCATGTATTGACATGAGGAGGGGGGGTGTCATATGCAATGAGTTTATGTAAGATCGGACCAAAAAATAAGTCACTCTTACTTTATAACGTTGTTTACTATTTAAGACTGACTATTATAAAGCGATGACCTAGGTAACTTGTAAACCCTGTTCTCCATTTTCCCTATATAAGTGAGTAATAAGCATGCTAAGCAAAGACTAAAGATATGTTAAAGTAAAGTTGTGAAAGGAAGTAAAGAAAGTAGGAAGATGAAGGAAGAAAATTCTAAGTGTTGGAAAACCTAGTCTCGGGTGAGTTTTAGATAACTTAGTAAGAGGAAAATTTGGCTAAGTGTTGTCATGGACGTTGGCCTTACGTTAGGCGTTGAGGTAAGAAGAATGAGTGGTGATTTTGTCTTGGAGGTTAGGCAAGACATAAAATGGCTAAGTGTTGGTAGTGTGTAGTCTATGCGTTAGCCTTGTGTTGGGCATTGGAGACAAACTCTTATGCGTTGGACTTGCTTATAGAGGTTAGACGAGCTCTTGTAGAGGCCAAGTGTGGTCGAGTGTGGGGAAGCTAGGCGTTGAAGTTGTGCATGCCAAGGTGGTCTTGATTGAGCGTTTGTGACCCTATGCGTTGACAAGGCATGTGGTGGCCACAAGAGGCTTGCGTGATCGTGATGCGAGGAAGGACCATCGTGCAACGAGTATGGGTTAGGCACGAGCAAGGAAGCGTTCGGTTGCACGCAAGCGTGGGTGTTGGGTGTTGGGGCGTTGTGCAAGGGTGATCATATAGTTACTTACAGGGCTACATGATAAGCACTAGACAATGGACACAAAGCTGAGTGCAAGGTTGGGCGTAAGATGATGACGTATACGATGTGTGCGGGGGTTGTACAATGAGCGCAAGGATAAGGTTGAGGTTGGGCATGCATGCTGATCAGTATGCAGTGATGAGCCCAAGGTGTTGAATAATCAATACGCGCTAGAGCTATACGATGAAGCGAGGAAGTTTGCGATGAGGTATGCGATTACGCTGAAAGACTGTGCAACTGCTTGGAAAGCGTTGGCAGTCTTGGCACAGGTAAATGAGGCATGCGATGCTCGATGGTTGAGCGTTGAGGAAGGATTAACGCTGGTTGATGATGTGCTAAGAATAAGCTATGTGTGAGCTAGGACATGCATTGGTCTAAGGTATGTGACCATAGGAGGAACGCGATGGCCTAAAGGTAAGCTATGCGTTGGCCAAGGTTGGGCGATACATTGTTGAAGTAGGCATGCGACCAAATGGATGCAAGCGTTGACTTGAGAATTGACCCTTGCGTTGATGATCAAGAGGAAAGGATCAACTTAGTGAACGATTAGTCAAGCTAGCTGTCATGCTTAGGTTTTTTGTTATCACTTAAAGGATAAGGTGGCAGTTTAAGGTTTAAGATAAGCATGCAGCTGCTAGTATAAAAGGAGAAACCTGAATTCAAAGAGAGAATTTGAGCAATTCACTCATGCGAATGGAGTGATTTTAGAGCCATTCAAACGCTTAGTGTGTCTAGTTGCTGAGGTTAGGTTGCTGGAGGGAAATTCCAAAGGAATCAAGCTAGAGATTGAAGAATCTAGCTGAAGTTCGAACTCTCGGGTAGATATGAACCTATTTTAATTATTTTAGGATTTTGGCCAAATCATGAGAAGCTCTTAGCTGAAATTTTAAGGTAAGCTTGCCAAGACATTTTAGAGCAAGTTTATAGGAAAAATTTCTTGAGAAAAGGTCAGGAAAATTAGTTATTCAAATTGCAAATTGAATATGGAAATCTTGAACACGCAGGCAGTTGCTTGGGTTGAACAATTAAGCAGCTTGAAAGGCCAGACGGTGATGTTGAATGCACGCACTGAGAGCTAAGTTGCGTGCAAGGGATGCATTGGCCTGGGCGCAAAGATGCATTGAGAAGCATTGGATCGTGCAGGCAGGTACGTAAAGTGTGAGGCACAAAGTTACGCTGGAGCATGCGAACGCCTGACTGGACGAACGCATGAGGCATGCGTTGATGTGCCACAAGATGGGCGCATAGGCTGAACGATTGGTGCAAAGTTTAGCTAGGCGATGGGTTGTTTAGGTGTGGGCTGAAAGCTTGGATGTGTAAGAGGCATACCATGCATTGGTGTGTGGCGGAAGGGAACGCCTAAGCCATTTGATGGACGCATGGTATGCATTGATGCTGTGTGACTGCCGCATAACAAGCTCAGCACCTAGAAGAGAATTCCAAGTGTTCAATGCATAGTGAAATTGGCATTGGAAGGTAAGGTTGCACACTAAGACAAAGTAAACCAGGTATGGAATGTTAGTCTCAAAAGGGAGGCCAATGCTAATGGATAGAATGCATTGTGATGTCCACAAGTTTGATATCAAAAGGAAGAGTACATTAGGAGAATTACCAAAGACAGTGAGTGACTTTAAATGCTTTAAATGATTTACAAATGCTTTATGAATGATTTAGCAATTCATGTTTACTGAAAGCTATTTGCAAATCCTTTATGAATGATTTAGCAATTCATGTTTACTGAAAGCTATTTATGACAACTATTTTCAAATAGTTTCCAAAGTAACGCATTTCTCTTTAATATTATGTTTTATGCGTTGACTTTATGATTATGATATGCACTTCAATGATCATAAGTATGCGTTAATAATGAATGCCTTAGGGCAACTAAAGTCATATAGAGATAAGAATGTGCCTTAGAATATATGAATAACTCAGTACTGAAGGACTAAGTGTGAAGGTACTGGAGCTAAGTCCTAGATATGAGTTCTAATGATGTCTATGTACACGTAGGACAAGTAAGACTAGGTAAGGTGATGGACAAAGCTAACCTAGGTTAATACAGGGTAAGGTGATGGACAAAGGTGACATACCTTAACCTGTGTTAGTATGAGGAAAGCTAGGTGGAAGGCAGTGGACAAAGGCAACACTGTTGGGATTGGTGTCCTAATTCTCTCAGTGGTTTCGTAATTTGTAAATATTTTGTACACACATTGTTATTAATAAAAAAAGTGTTATTTTATAAGCATTTACTCAATCGAATAATCTAAGATCCTTGGTTATTTCATGTAACTTAAGCATGTATGTGAGACAAACAAGTAGATCATGCCTTAAGTAATAGCTTAAATGGTCTGTAGTATAAGAATAAAGAAGGGATACCTTATCCTGGTGACATTACGGATACAACTCGCTTTGTAGATGTTACAAGTATTGTAAAGTGCTACAAATGGTCTGATCCTGACCATTCATGTGGAGACATGTGAGCGGGGATATCCTATACAAAGAGTTTGTATAAGACTGGACCATAAGATGATTAGTCTCTTTATTTAACACCGTTGATATTTGAGACTTACATTTCACTAAAATGACCATAGGTGACATGACTATAATCCTGAGTGAGTTGAGAACTCCCGCCTATGAGGGCGATCCTTTGATTAATATGGGTGAGATTGGCCAGATTGCCAACTCAACAAGCCTACCTTTTTGGGGATTCGTCTGATTGGGGAGCTGGAAACTCAGCTATACAAGACAAAATTCACTCTTTCCCCGAAGCAGGGGTAAGTAGATAAATTGCTCCCTTAAGGGCTGATTCCGAGTCTTGAACATAGTGGCCACACCCTCTCTTTGGAAGAGAGGACTCAGTCATAGTAGAACCATGACTTATTGTTCATTAGAGGAATCAGTGGTGCTTAAGGAGTTAGATGTAACTATAGGGGCAAAATCGAAAAAGAAATGCTAAACTATTACAAAAATTCGAGTCAACCGGTTCGAACAGGTGAACCGAGTCTTGAACCGCCCGCCTTGATGCTTCGTCACTTGATCGTGTAGCAAATCTTTCTGATCATCGAGTAACACACGTTGAGTATAAACGATCGTGTAGCTTAGGATTATGTGATGAGCATGAAAGTCCACGCGATCGTGCATCGCGCTTCGAGTAACGCATGCCATGCGATCGTGTAGCTAACGACTATGCGATGAGCATGATAGTCTACATGATCGAGTAGCAAGCGCCGATTATCGTATACCATGCGATCATGTAGCTACTGACTATGCGATGAGCATGATAGCCTACACTATCATTTAGTGTGTATGCCTTTCGTCGAGTATCAAATACCGCACGATCGTTTACCCCGTGCGTCTATGCGATCATGTAGCCAATACAACATGATCGAGTAAACACTTCACATGATCGCGTAGCATTAGCTATGCAATCATTTAGTAAATACTACACGATCGAGTAGAATAATTCTACACGAACGCACAGCCAAATCTAAACGATCGTTTAGCTTGAGCTACATGATGGGACCACTGTTTTGTCTTCTCCATCAAAGCGAACTACAACTCTTGCTTCTTGAGCTTCTTCACGAACAACTTAAAAACATAAATGAATACAGACTCGATTGCAAGAAAATATGCCCAAAAACGCAGGGCCCTTTACAATTAACTTTTGTAAAAGTAAAACAAAAGCATTAAACAGAGACAACTATCTCGAAACATCCATCAACAACATCCACAAACATTTAATAGTTAAACGCATTGCAGAAACTTAAAACCCACCAAACTGTAAACAAAATTCAATACAGCAAATGGGATTTGTAAATCAGAACATAACCTGGCTCTGATACCAATTGATGAAACTCTATTTATAGAGAACCTTTGAGCGGAAGCGGATCGTCCAAACCCCATTGTGATTGAACGCATACATTTACAGTCACACAAGGACAGATTATACATAAAACCTAAATTACAGCATGCTATCGAAATAAAAATGAACAAGGGTTAAGAGATTATACCTTTGAAGAACCGTACTTCAATTTAATCCTTCGAACGAACTCATTCACGAACGCGTCGAACAACTCGAACACTGCTCAAACAAGCAGTAAGCAACAACTCGATCCTTGAACCAAATAGGACATTACCACTTGGTGACCTTGGTATTCTCGGTGTGAGAATCCAGGAGTGGTGGGCTCTGAATAATTTTTGTTAGAGGGGAAGTTTAGAGTTTGGAGGAGGAAGACTGTCGAGTTTGAAACAACGCAGTCATGTAAATGAAGAAGTTTATCGCATAGACAATGTTACCTGATCGTTTAGTCTCTCAAGTAATCGTGTAGGAACTCGATTGCAAATAGTGTCTCTTCTAGAATAATTAGAAAACCATGTTCATTTATTCCACTTTTTCCATAAAACCAAATAACTACCCTATAAGGATGGTTAAAGAGAAAAAGGATAATTATCAAAATAATTAATAAATTATAAATAAATATGATAACTAACTTATCATATTATATTTAATCCTATAGTTTTAATATTGCATCATATACAATATATAAACCATAGTTCTGATATTTAATATAAATCATATTTATATTAAATTTAATAATTATGAATCTAATTCATAGAAAGTATATTTGAATCATATTCAAATATTTGTTCCTCCAATTAAACAATAATGTATCAAATACATTATGTCAATTATATTATATATAATTGGATTAATTGAATTATATCATATATAACTAAATTCTCTCTTATTAATTTGAATATTTCAAATTAACCAAAAAATTGATTCTCAACTTAAATCCATTGAGCTACCAAGGAGACCTCATGAACCTATAGCTTGAAGCTCCAACGGTACGTGAATAACTGATTAAACTCTTTAATCACATTATTCACCATCCGTTAACTACCATGCACTCCACTAAAGATCGACAACTGCACTATTCGCACTATAGATATATTTCTGTGTCCATTGGATATAATCAATCAACAGTACGATGACCCTTCACAAACTGCTCATAAGTACAACTGGACCAAATTACCGTTTTACCCCTATAGTTTCATCTAATTCCTTAAGTACCACTGATCCCTCTAATGAAAAATAGATCATAGTCCTAATATGACTAAACCCCTCTTGGGCCAAGAGAAGGTGTGGTGCCACATTGTTCAAGATCCAGAATCAGCCTTTAAGGGAGCAATTTATCTACTTACCGTTGCTTCGGGGAAGGAGAGAATTCTATTTTGTGTAGCTGAGTTCCTAGCTCCCCAATCAGACAGATCCCCAAAATGGTAGGCTTGTTGAGTCGGTAATCTGGCCATTCTCACCCATGCAAATCAAAAGACAACCCTCATAGGTAGGAGTTCACAAATCACTCAGGAATAAGGTCATGTTACCCATGGTCATCCTAATGAAATAAAAGTCTCTATTATGAACGACATTATATAATGAGATTAAACATTTCGTAGTCCGGTCTTATACAAGATCAAATAATTTGTAGCACTTTACAACATTTGTAACACCTACAAAGCAGGTCATACTCGTAGTGTCATCATGATAAGGTATCCAGCCTTATCCATATACTATAGACTATTTAAGTTATTACTTAAACACGATCCACTTGTATGTTTCCACATACATGTTTAAGTTACAATGACAACCATGGATCTTAGTTTATTGGTTTGTGGTTAATGCAACTAAAATATCATATATTTTATAGACAAAAGTGAATAAAATATCATATATTATAAATCATAGAATGTTTTTTATACAAGTTTTTACAAACTACAGAACCCTACGAGATTTAGGGCATCAATCCCAACAGATGATACTTATGTAAGTTCACTAAATCTACTCGCCTAAAAGTTGCATGGTTCACTTTGCTATAGAATCGTCAACAATTTGACAGTCTCATTTTTATTACTTGCAAACCTCTACTCAAACCTCTTTTACTGCATCTCTGAACAGTTTTATCTTTAGCTTTTTGGCAAGAACCTTTGCCATTCTCTAAATTTGGGGTGGGATCGGTCTGAGCAGATGCCTTTAACATAAACATTATGATAACGAAAAAAAAAAAGATCATAATAAAACTTCGTTGTCAGTGCAAAGGGAAAACCCAAGCCAATAAGAGTTTAGTTATGCAAGGTACCTACCCGTAGTTGGATACTTCGCATGACACTCATGTAGGTAAGCAAAAACGAAAGTAGGTGATCAGAATCAACGCATAATAACAACTTCTTTGTCTGGTGCAAATTAAATCTAGCTAAGATAAGAGTTGAGTTGAATATAGCATGCAACCAAAGTTGGATGCCCGCATGACACCCATGGGAGTAATCCAAAATGAAGAGTGTAACCCGGTTCAATGGCTTGCCTTCAATCTGATAATAAGTCGCGAGCTTTGAATTATTTTGAATGATCGCATTGTAAAAAGCTAAAAACAAAGTTTTCTGTGATGAGTAAAAAGTTTTGAGTGGAGGCTTTCCAGAATTAAACTTAGAAATATTTCTTAGAAAAAGTGGCTAAGTTTGAGGAGAGTGCTGCTGCTTAGGCTAGAAGTGTAAGTAAGTTATATTATGAAAAGCTGGTCAACACAGAGGAAAAGGCAAGGGACAAGTTTTGAGTTTCCTTAGTATAAGACATGTGTTTGGATCGAGGATCGATGTCATTAATTCGACTCCAAACCGAAACAAAAGAAAATTTATAATTTCGAACTACTTCTATTGCTACAAAGACGTAGTAACAGTGGTAAGTGATGCGTTATTTTATGAGGTGGAATAATGGAATGAGATGCGGTGATGGAAATGCGTTGAGCAACAAGTTTTCTCAATGGAATCCAAGTATAAATTCCACTGAGTTTCCTAGTAAGTCCAGGGTCGAACTCAGGGACTAAGGAAAACGGTATGTGGTGGTAATTTTCAAGAAGACTTTGCGGTAACCAAATAAATCAAATAGTTTTTTTTGTTTGTTGTTTGCGGTATAAAATAAATGTATGTGATGGATTTGAGAAAATATCAATTATGCAGTAGATACATTGAGTATGCGGAGGAACGGGTTGAGAAGGTCTTTCCCTAACGTTTCCCGAGAATGCGTCAAACTATGCGATTATGCTACACTCATGCGACAGCAGATCATTTTCCAATGCAAATGTGGTCCTCCTAGTTCTAGGACGCATGTGTTGAATGCAACAATGTCCATAGAGCTTATTCCTAAGTCTCTACTCTTTTCCTATGCGATGATGCAAGATGCACACAAGACAAGGTGACTGCACACAATCATTTCCTATCTCTAGGATGTATGCGATGCGTTAATAGCAAACAATGCTTATTCCTAAGCTTCTATCTCTTGATTATGGTTTCTAATCTGACTCTTCCGAGCCCTGATTCTAACCTGACTTTTCCAAGCCTAGATCCTGTCCTTAGACTACCCTCCCGAGTAGCTCTAATGGACGAATGATGTATACATAATACAAGATAATCGTATAGAATGAAGATCCCCAGTTAAGCTAGCTAAGTGCTTCTCAACCCATTCGACAGATTTAGCTACTCATGCATAAGAAATAGAGAGTGAATAGATATAAAGAAGTAAATTCCATTTCTATAGATGAGTTTAAGTACAAAATGACAATGGAAGATAAGGATAGAGAGCCTGGTAGAAATCCTTTGCTTCCCAAGGCTTTTACACTGTCAACTCTATTCTGTTCAAAAGATATTCTTGCTTCCGCAGGAGCTGGCCCTCTCTCTGATCTCGACGCTTTCGAAACTCTCCTAAGTTCACCGGAACGATCTATCAGCACAATCTCGCTTCTCTCGCTTCGACCTTAAAATAAAAGAAAAACTAAGAACAAGGCTATTCTAACTATGGAGAAAATTATCTAAGTATTCGCACTCTGAACTATCTGAACTCCTTTACTGAAGGTTGCCTTCGGTATTTATAGAGCTTCAGGGTGAAAGGCGATTTCTCTCTTATGATTGCATAGATGGGATGGCTTTAATTCTCTGACTAATGCACCGAATATTTGTCACCGAAAAGTTGAGTGTACTTGCTACAGTAGACCGTTAGCGGCTTGTCAACTTAATTCGGACTCGACCGTCATAAACTTTCTGTCTCATCGTGATTAATTATGCTTTTCACCCAGATGCACCCATTAAGTTGCGGCGGCTCTATGCGGCAATCATTCTTGAGCAGATATTTGCGAGCACAAATCACCGCAAAGCCTTGCGGTAATGCTGCGCTCAACCGTTGCTTTCTTGTGATCGCAATTTACGCTTTACGTCAATGCATATTCTGCATAAAAATACAATGTCATGCAATGTCATGCACTTAATGCTTTTTGGATGCAATCTTATATATTTTATCAACGCAAAGCTTCATTGTTTAATAACTTAGCACTATAATAACATGCATTTCTGCCCGTTATCACACCCCAAAATTTAAACAATGCTTGTCCTCAAGCATAAGCTAAAGATTTTCTTTAGAGAGTCGACTGCAATCTCTTTTCCTAGATTTCTCAAGGATACTTCATTCAAATCCTACACACCAAAATTTCCTTAATTCTTATTCAAGTCTCTTCTTAAAATATTTCTAAGACCTAGGGACTGCAAGTTTAACCTTCAAAAAAACTTTACTGGATTCCATGACATCGCATGATTTATTTCAAAAGAAAACTTATTCACTGGGTGTTAAATGATTTTTATCCTTGCATATTTTTGACATTGTTATTTTTCTCTGACCTTACGCTGATCCAAGTGCCTTGCCTTCGTTTTGGCTTGACTCCACGTGTGTCATGCGGACATCCAACTACAAGCAAGGCGCTCTTTCTCAGACTAAACTCATACCTACTTGGCAGCGGAGTTGCAGCCATTTATTTATGCATTGATCTTGGCGACTTACTTTCGTTTTGGCTTGCCCCTACGTGTGTCATGAGGACATCCAACTACGGGTAAGTGCCCTTCACAACTTAACTCTTATCAACTTGGGTTTCCCCATTGCGTTGACAGTGGAGTTTTTATTCTCAAAATTTTCCCTCCTTTTTTTTAGAGCTAAAAATAGCAAGGTCGAAAAATAAAGATCTCACTCCCAAATTTAAAATGCGGCAATGTCCTCATTGCCAAAAGATTGAAAGAAGTCATGCGATGTTCTTAGGAAGTTCGGTAAAGGGTCATTTTGAAAGAAAACTAGCAAACCACTAACTTTTAGAATTATTTCATGAGGTGACTTTTCTAAGAGTAAGTTGACTCTAGTGTATATGAAAAAATAGAAGCATGTGTTTCATCATTGAAATCATAATGGGCAAAAAGAAATCATGCGGCGACTTACTAAATTTATCAATATTAAATGATTGCGGTAGTCAAAGAGGATGTGGTGATATAAATTTCAAAATTAAAATGTGATGCAATAGTGCAAAATTTGGAATAAAGTCAAGGAAGAATACAACCCCCAAATTTGCGCTATCGCCCGCATTGTTTGTTGGCGCATCCTGCTTTGCAGTGATCTACTGTCTTTAGATTTCGGTGTCGGAATAAAGTAGTTGCGTCTTCGTAGAGCACCTCTGCAATCGTGTACCTTGATCGTTTGCAAAGAAAACATTGAAAAGGTCAAATAACTTTAAACAAAACAAAATCTTTTACCACAATCGTTCAGCACGACCACATTTTTTTTTAAAAAAGAAGTAAACTACAAATAGATAAATGATAACAATAAAGTGATGAAAGTTCATGAAGTATTGATGTAAGGAAAAATGATATTCAAAAGGATTGCGTCCCTGATGAGGTTGAGTCATATAGTAACTCAGGGATTGTTTATTCCAAGCCTGGCTTTTCACGTCCACGGTTGCTTTCTCTTTTTTTCTCGATCTTTCGAAATTTTGACTGCCTTAATCCGGAGCTTCTCCCCATTGATGTTCATTATGATTTCCCCCTTGTGCACATCAATTTGAGTTCGATCGGTCAAGAGGAATGGTCGTCCCAATATGATGGGCGCATCTTCGTCCGCTTTATAATCCAAAATGATGAAGTCTGCCAGCAAGATGAATTTATCAATTAAGATTGCGACATCTTTCAACTCTCCCTCGGGATGTATTCGGGATCTGTCCGCAAGTAGGAGAGTCTTTGTCGTGGGCGTAAGTATGCCAATATTCAATCGTTTGAGGATTGATAGCGGCATTACGTTTATACTCGCCCCAAGATCGCATAGTGCTTGGCCACTGTAGACCCTTCTAATGGAGCATGGTATCGTGAAGATTCTTGGGTCGCACATTTTTGGTGGGGTCATGACATTTTGCATTGTTACCACTGTCGCGATCTTTTCTTCATCATTTTGTTTTTCGTTCAATCCTTATGGGGATGCTGGTGGTTGGACTTCTTCTATCTCATGATCTAGCGGCTTGAGGGTGGACGCAACTTTAGGGTTCATCTTTTCGGGCTCTTCTGAATTGTAAATCAACGGGTCCTCGGTTGTCACCGCATTCAAGTTGGTCGTGATGGGTTCTTCCCCTACTTCTACAGTCATTTTGTCGCTTAGCAAGGAGACTGCTAAGCATTGTTCCTTCCCTGTACCCCAAGCGTTGCGAGGAAGCTTAGTTGAGCTCGGCAAAGTTCCTTGTGATCTATTTTTGAGCTCGCCCACAATTTGTCCTAGTTGAATTTCTAGATTTCGGACGGATGTTACTTGATTCTAAAGCACTTATTCGTTCCTCTTAGTATACTGCTTCAACAAGCTCTTTAAGGACGAAGATTGCGCTGCCTGCGAGCTACTAACTTGGGTATGCGTTGGACCGTTGGTTCGCGGGAAAAATCCGGGTGGCCTTTCCTTTTGTGCCACTGGTTGAAAGCCTTGTTGCTGATTTTTCCACGCGAAATTTGGGTGATTTCTTCACCCAGGGTTATATGTATCAGAATAGGGATTATTCTTTATGAAGCATACCGACTACGGATTTTCTAGGCATTCTTCCATCGAATGAGCATCTCCACAGATGACACAACTTGCGGTCGTTTGAGCAATTGCTTTGACTTGCCCTTTCTTCGCTCCCGTGCCGTTAATTACGATGCCTTGTATCAAACTCATCATCACAGTCATTTGATTCTGAAGAGATGTGATGGCTCCGTTGTTCGCGTCACTATCTTTAATTCTTAATCTTTGATCGCTTTCCCGCTAGTCCTTGTGATTTTTGGAAATGCGATCAAGTATATTTTTGGCCTTCTCATATGTTTTGTCAAGCAGACCATCCGCTACTGCCGCATTGGCAGTGATCTACGAAGTAGGGTTCAGTTCATGGTAAAAAATCTCCATCTGCAAGCACTCTGGTAAGCCATTATGTGGACAGTCTCTTACCAGCCTTTTAAACCTCGCCCAAGCATTGCTGAGCGATTCGTCAGTTTCTTGTTCAAAATTTGTTATTAATTTCCTTCTCTTGGCATTCTTGGTTGGTGGGAAATATTTCTTCATGAACTTTTCGATGACTTATTCCCACGAGGTTATCTCACCCAATTTGAGAGGATATGTCCATTTTCTTGCTTGATCGCATAAGGAAAATGGGAATAAAGTAAGTCAAACTTCCTTGGTGGAGATAATCGTGAACACAAAAGTGTTGCAGATTTCTATGAAGCTCTAGAGGTGGGCGTGTGATAACGGGCAGAAATACACATTATCATAGTGCTAAGTTCTTAAATAATGCCGGATTGCGTTGATAGAATATATTCAATTGTGTCCATTAAGCATAAATTCTAAACTTTTGTGGTCGCATGCGTCCAATGCATTAGAGCAGTTGATCTCTATGTTTTTATGCAGAATAATGCGATAACACAGTGCAAAGAATGCAATCATAGGAATACATCGGTCGAGTGCAACTTCACCGCAAGACTTTGCGTTGATCGTGATCGCAAACATTCACCCAAGAAGAATCACCGCAACTTGGTCGGCACAAATGGTGAGCACATCCGGATGAAAGGACAACTAAGATCGATGGGATAGAAAGCTGACAGCAGTTGGATCTAAATTAACTTGACAGCCGATAACGGTCACAAATACATCCAACTTTATTGGTGACAAATATCTAGCATGTCAGTCAGGATTAAAGTTGTCCCATCTATACAACCAGGAGAGAGAAGCCGCTTTTCACTTTTGATGCCCTTTAAATACCAAGTGCATTCTTTAGAGAAGGGTTAAGCAGTCGATCACTTCATCACCTTTACAAGTTCAAAACTCTATGCATAGTTTTCTTTACCATTTTATGGAAGAGCTAGAGAAGAGTGGTGACGCTGAAGATCGTCCAAAGCAGCTCGAGAGAGAACCTTAGGGCGTAAGAGCAGAGAGTGGGCCGACTCTCACGAAAGCGAGAATATCTTTAGAGCACGAGTAGAAACAGTGTAACGTCTGGTGGTAAGAAATTGCTTCAGGCTCTTTACTTTACTCGCATTGTTATTTTGTACTTCATCTTATATCTATCCAATGGAAGTTCTATTTCTACATCTGTTGACTCTCTTAATACGCATGAGTAGCTAAACTAGCTGAATGAGTTGAGAGGAACTAAGCTAACATGATCTAGGAAGTTCATTGCCTGCGATTGTCTTGTTTTATGTTGTGCAAAATACCCCTTTAGAGTTACTTGAGAGAGAATCTAAAGAAAGAACCTAATGTCTCGAGAGAGCTAGGTTAGAATTTGGACTCGAAAGAGCAAGATTAGGCTTTCATAAACAAGAGATAGGGACTTAGAGATAAGCTCTGTTTGCCAACTTGCATCGCATGCATCCTAGGAATATGAGTGATATTATGTGGTTGCATATTTGTGTGAAAGTCATGTGTCATCGCATAAATAGAAATAGAGGTTTATGTGTAAACTCTATAGACTTATCGCATATTCATCGCATGCATTCTAGCCTTAGAAGCCATGGTATTCATGCCGAGAGGTGGTTTACTATTGTATGCATGTTGCATGATGACAAAGCATGAATGCATCCTAGGGAGTGTTAGCCGAATCCCTTCTCAACTCGTTCACTGCATATTCATCGTATTTCCTGTTTACCATCTTTTTTCGAACTTTGCCGCATTTGTTATCATTTTCATTAACGCAAAAACAACCCAACACTTATTTATTTAACTGGTTATCGCAAGTTTTCATAAAGATATCCAATGCAACTATTTTCACAAGTCCCTATGTTTGACCCTGGACTTACCAGGAAACTCAGAGGAATTTACACTTGGATTCCCCTGGGGAAACTTGAGTGCACAACACTATCCATCACACATTCCATCCATAATTCCACACTTCGTAAAAATAAGCATCAAGTTTTTGGCGCCGTTGCTGGGGACTTCAGCAAAATAGTTGTTAACGGTAATTTTTATGAATTCTTTGCAGAACTCTTAATCTTTGACGAACTATGACCCGGAGATTGAGAGAACATTTCGAAGGAGACTGAGAGAACACCAACAACAACCACAATCCGATAAAGAAGAAATGGCGGAGCAACCTAGGAATGAAGCACCAAACAATAACAATGTCATGGCAAATCCAATTCTGTTGGCAAACGATCGCAATAGGCCCATTAGGGACTATGCATCGCCAAGCCTCTATGATTTCTCTCCGGGAATCATGAGACCTACCTTAGACAGAAGTAGATTTGAAATGAAACCAGCGATTCTGCAGATGATCCAGGCTATAAGTCAATTCAGAGGAAGGCGTGGCGAAGATCCGCACGTTCACCTTCGAAGTTTTATTGAAACCTGCAATATTTTTGTGTTCCTGAACATCTCTGCTGAAGAGGTTCAACTAACGTTGTTTCCATTTTCTCTCTATGATCAGGCGAGGAAATGGGCTTATTCGCTCGAACCAGGAGAGATCACTTCTTGGGAGTAGTTGGTGGAGAAATTTATAAAGAAGTATTTCCCACCTACAGAGAATGCCAGACGAAGAAAGCTTATTACTAATTTTGAACAAGATATGGACGAATCGCTTAGCGATGCCTGGGCGAGGTTTAAGAGGTTGGTCCGAGATTGTCCGCATAACGGGCTGCCAGATTGCCTGCGAATGGAAATTTTCTACCACGGTTTGAATCCTGCTTCGCAGACCACTACCAATGCAACAACAGCTGGTGGTCTGTTTGACATGACTTATGATGAGGCGAAGAATATCCTGAATCACATCTCCAAGAATCATTAAGACTGGAGGGAGAGCGACCAAAGATTAAAACTCAAAGATTCGGACGCAAATAATGGTGCAATTGTTTCATTGCAGAACCAAATGACTGCAATGATGAATTTGATTCAAGGAATGATGATCAACAACCCAACACCGCAAGGTGGGAAAATCAATGCAATAAGTCAAAACACCACAAGGTGTGCAACTTGCAGTGATGGGCATGCAATGGAGGATTGCCCACAAAACCCACAGTCTGTATATTTTGTAAGGAACAACCCTTTTTCCAACACCTACAACCCCGGGTGGAAAAACCACCCAAATTTTGCTTGGAAGAATCAACAACAAATTTTTCAATCTGTGGCACAAAAAGAAGGGCCACCAGGGTTCTTTCAACACAGCAATGGTCAACAGAGCAACCACGCAAGTAGCTCACAACAACCACCGCAATCTTTTTCCCTAGAAAGCCTGTAAAGCAATATATAAAGAAAAATGAGACAGTGCTTCAAAGTTAGGCTACGTCCATTCGCAATCTTGAGTTGCAAATGGGCTAGATTGCAAACGAGCTTAAAAGTAAACCGCAAGGGGCACTGCCAAGTTCAACCGAGCTTCCACGCAACCCAGGGGAATAAGAAGCAATGTCAGGTTGTGACACTGCATAGTGGAAAAACTGTGGAAGGAGAAAAGAAGGAGCAGAACAAATCAACCTCTATCGTAGCTGAACTCGAGATTGCGGCAATGCAAGAAGGAGAAAAAGAGAATGAAACAGTAGAACCTGAGGTTGCGTCAACCTCAAAGTCAAATGAAACGGGAACTGTGAAAGTCCAGTTACCACTTTTCCCTCAGAGGCTAAAGAATAAGAAAAACAAAGAGGTACAGTACCCACGCTTCATGTCTATGCTGAAACAACTACATGTTAACATTCCTTTTAGTGAAGCGATTGAGGAAATTTTTGCCTATGCCAAGTTTCTGAAGGACATAGTAACCAAGAAAAGAGGCGCTGGAAAATTTGCCATAGTGGCACTAACGCAGAGTTCCAAATCTATTATCCCACCGAAGATGAGCGATCCTAGGAGCTTCACCATTTCTTGCTCCATAGGAGAACTCTACATTAGGCAAGCCCTGTGTGACCTAGAGGCCAGTATAAATTTGATGCTGCTTTCAATCTTTCGACAATTAAATGTGAGGGAACTTGTGCACACATCCATGACTTTTCAGTTGGCTGACAGATCTTTGGTTCATCCAGAGGGTAAGGTGAAGGATGTGCTGATCACAATTGATAAATTTATTTTGCCAGCCGACTTCATCATCCTGGATTATGAGGCCGATAAAGACGTGCCCATCATTTTGGGATGACTCTTCCTATCAACGGGTCGTGCTCAAATTGATGTGCACAAGGGAGAGGTCACTTTGAGCATAAACGGACAGAAACTCAGATTTAACATAATTCATGCCATGAAATTTCCTGACGAGGAAGACCTGCCAGATTCGGAGGATGAATTGAATTTGATTGAAGAAGAAAAGTCTAATGAAGAGTATGAAGAAGAGGATGCCAATGCATCCGTAGCTGCCTACAATGCAATCGTAGCAAAGACAAACAAAGAAGAATCGATCGCAAACAAAGAAGAATCGATCGCAACGCAAGAAGAAGAGCTGAAGGAAGAAAGAAAAATAATGCAACCGTCTCTCATAGAGCCACCAATCCTTGAACTAAAAACCCTACCAACACATTTAAAGTACGCATTTCTGGGGCAGAATGAGAAACTGCCAGTGATAATTTCCTCTGCACTCAACGCAGATCAAGAGAATGCATTGATGAGCATTCTCAAAAAGCATGTACGAGCAATCCGCTGGACGCTTTCTAACATCAGAGGAATTAGCCCGGCGTACTGCATGCACCACATCCGTCTTGCGGATGACCATAAAGCAACCATTGAAAATCAACGCAGACTTAACACTGTGATGAAGGAGGTCGTCAAGAAGGAGATTATCAAGTGGCTGGATGCGGGCATTATCTATCCCATTGTAGATAACACGTGGGTCAGCCTCATGCAATGTGTGCCAAAGAAAGGTGGAATGACGGTAGTCCCCAATGAAAACAATGAATTAATACTGCATAGGACCATCACTGGATGGCGTATCTGTATACCACAAACTGAATGCGGCCACAAAGAAAGATCACTTCCCACTGTCATTCATTGATCAAATGCTGGACAGATTGACAGGGAATGATTTTTACTGTTTCTTGTATGGATATGTCGGATACAACCAGATCATGATAGCTTCTAAAGACCAAGACAAGAGCACATTCACCTGCCTGTATGGGACATTCACTTTTTGCCGCATGCCGTTTGGCCTCTACAATGCACCAAACACGTTCCAGAGGTGCATGATGGCAATCTTTTCAGATTATCTCGAAGACTCAGTAGAAATATTTATGGATGACTTCTCCGTTTATGGGAACACTTATGAAGTCTGCCTGGCCAATATGGAGAAAATTCTGAAAAGATATGAAGAGATGAACCTGGTGCTTAACTGGGAAAAATGTCACTTCATGGTGATAGAGGGTATAGTATTGGGATACAAGGTCTCCCAAGAAGGGTTAGAGGTGGACAAGGCAAAGATTGACGCAATTGAAAAGCTTCCACTTTCAACCAACGTGAAGGCAGTGCGAAGCTTCTTGGGGCATGCTGGATTCTACAGACGATTTGTTAAAGACTTTTCTAGAATAGCAAGACCATTGAGTGCGTTACTGGAAGTAGACAGAAAGTTTGAATTTGACAACAATTGCCTCAACATATTTCAAAATTTAAAGGATGCACTGATTACCGCACCCGTCTTAATTGCGTCGGATTGGACATTGCCATTCAAAATCATGTGCGACGCAAGCGGGTATGCGATGGGAGCCGTACTAGCGTAAAAGAAGAAAACAATTTTGCACCCCATCGCATACACGAGTAAAACTCTGAACCCTACTCAACTTAATTATACCACCACTGAAAAGGAGCTCTTGGCTTTGATTTTTGCATTGGAAAAATTCTAGGCATACTTGTTGGGAACCAAGGTACTCATTCATACTGATCACTCGACAATCAAATATTTGATGACAAAGAAGGATGCAAAGCCAAGGTTGATCAAATGGGTTCTCCTCCTTCAAGAATTTGATATCGAGATAATTGATCAAAAGGGGACAGAGAATCAAGTTGCGGATCATTTTTTCAGGTTGGAAAATCCCGAGGTTGACCACAATGAATCTGACGTGAGTGTCGTGTTTCTGGATGAGCATCTGTTTCACATAGAAGAACTGCCATGGTATGCAGACATCGTTAATTATTTGGTCTGTGAACAATTCCCTGAAGATTACACCTACCATCAACAGAAGAAGCTCAAGAATGAATGTAAACATTACTATTGGGATGAGCCGAATCTATATAAAAGAGGTGTAGACCAAATCATTTGATTATGCGGACCAGATGTTGCTTAACAACGCATATTATCACAATGTCACGATTCACCCTATGGAGGGCACTTTGAAGGACAACGTACTGTAGCCAAAGTCCTACAAAGTGGATTCTTTTGGCCTTCATTATTCAAGGATGTTGCTGACTACACAATGAAATGTGATCGGTGTCAACGCACCGGTAATATTTCATGGAAGAACACAATGCCGATGAATACTATCTTGGAGCTGGAGCTATTTGATGTATGGGGGGATTGATTTCATGGGACCATTCCCTCCTTCGAATGGTAAACATTATATCCTGTTAGCCGTTGACTATGTCTCCAAGTGGGTAGAGGCAATTGCATGCACCACAAGTGATGCGAAAGTAGTTTCCCAGTTCCTGAAGAAAAATATTTTCACTTGTTTTGACACTCCCCATGCCATCATAAGTGATGAAGGCTGTCTCTTATACACATCTAGATGTGTATAAGAGACAGGCCGTTGACTATGTCTCCAAGTGGGTAGAGGCAATTGCATGCACCACAAGTGATGCGACAGTAGTTTCCCAGTTCCTGAAGAAAAATATTTTCACTTGTTTTGACACTCCCCATGCCATCATAAGTGATGAAGGATCCCACTTTGTCAATCGCAATATAAAGGAGTTGTTGCACAAGTACAATATCCTCCCCAAGGTGGCCACCGTATACCATCCGCAAACAAATGGCCAAGCCGAGGTGTCCAATCGTGAAATTAAACTGATACTTGAGAAGGTAGTTAAACCTTCGCGGAAGGATTGGGCAATGAAGCTTGATGATGCGCTATGGGCATACCGAACCGCATTTAAAACGCCTATACGTATGTCCCCCTATGCGTTGGTATTTGGCAAAGCGTGTCACTTGCCCTTGGAGCTGGAATATAAAGCATTGTGGGCGGTTAAGAAACTGAATTTCGATTTAAAGAAAGCAGGGGAAGCACGGAAGATGCAATTGGTCGAGCTAGAATAATGGAGGAATAACGCATATGAGAATGCAAAAATTTATAAAGAGCGCACCAAGCGCTGGCATGATCAACGTATATGTGGTAAGAACCTCCAAGTCGGGCAGAAGGTCTTGTTCTTCAATTCACGTCTGTGACCCTTCCAGGAAAGCTAAAGTCTCGTTGGTCTTAACCGTTCATAATTCGACAAGTACTTCCGTATGGCACAGTGGAATTATCAAATGACGACGGAACCAACATATTCAAAGTCAACGAGCAGCGCGTAAAGGCATACCATGGAGAAGACTAGCATCGCCAAGTAAATTCCATGGAACTAAGAAACTTTGAATGAAGAAGGAAGTAGTTGGTCCCTGCGTTATCAAATGATCACAATTTATCAGGGATGCAAGTTTTGGGAACCTTCAAGTCTCCAACTCTTTTTTCCAATACTCAGAATTTTCACTATCTCTTCAGCTATCTTTTCACTCTCCAGTCCTAATCTACAAAAGAAAAAAAAAAGAATAATGCCTTTTTATTTTTTTTTAAATAATTTGACCCTCTCTCTATTTTCCTTACAACGATCGAGGCGCTGGATTGCGGGAAAGTACGCGAAGCAACACTTATCTTATTCCATCACCGCAACCCAACGAAGAATGATCGCTGCAAGATGGATGCGTCAATGCAACATAGGTGACAACGCTAAATTTGGGGGTGTACTTTTCCTTATCTTTACTTCAAATTTTGCGCTATCACATTGCACATTACTTTTCAAGTTTTATCACCGCATCCTCTTTGACTACCGCAATCATATAACAAATAGATAACTTTAGTAGTTACCGCATGCTGTTATGTGCCAAGGATGATTTCAATGATGAAAAATATGCTTCTATCTCTTTCGTATATACTAGAATCAACGTAAATCTTAGATAGTCACCTCATGAAATATTTCTCGAAGTTAGGGGTTTGTTAGCTTCCTTTCAAACTTTCTTTACAAGCATTCTATGACCATTGCATGACTTATTTTACTCTTTTGGCAATGAGGACATTGCCGTATTTTAAATTTGGGGGTGGGGTATTTGTTTCCGATCTTGCAAAAAAAAAAAAGAAACAAAAAAAAAAAACAAAGTGAGAATAACAACTCCACTGTCAACGCAATGGGAAACCCATGTTGATAAGAGTTAAGTTGTGAAAGGTACTTACTCGTAGTTGGATGTCCGCATGACACACGTGGGGGCAAGCCAAAACGAAAGTAAGTCGCTCGGAACCTGTCTCTTATACACATCTAGATGTGTATAAGAGACAGCCGCAACTTCACTACCAAATTGGTATGAGTTCAGTCTGAGTAAAAGTGCATTGCCCGTAGTTAGATGTCCGCATGACACCTGTGGGGGCAAGCCAAAACGAAGGCAAGGCACTCGGATCAGCGCAAGGGCAGAAAAAAATAGAAATGAAGAAAATTTTTGTGCAAGGATAAACCATTTGACACCCCAGTGAAAATTTTTCTTTTTGAAATAAATCATGCGATGTTTTAGAATTCAGTAAAGTCCTTTTGAAAGTTAAACTCGCAATCCCTAAGTCTTAGAAATATTTTAGGAAGAGATTTGAATAAGACTTAAGAAAAAAATTCTGGCATATAGGACTTGAATAAAGTATCCTTGAGAAATTTAGGGAAAGAACATTGCAGTTAACTTGCTAAAGGAACCTTTAGCTTATGCTTTAGGACAAACATTGTTTAAATTTGGGGGTGTGATAACAAGTAGAAATGCACGTTATCATAGTGCTAAGTTCTTAAACAATGTTGGATTGCGTTGATAGAATATGTTAAATTGTGTCCATTAAGCATAAATTTTTTACTTTTGCGGTCACATGCGTCCAACGTATTAGAGTAGTTGATCTCTATGTTTTTTTGCAGAATAATGCATTAACACAGTGCAAAGAATGTGAACATTCACCCAAGAAGAATCACCACAACTTGGTCGGCACAAATGGTGAGTGCACCGGACAAAAGGACAACTAAGATCGATGGGACAGAAAGCTGACAGCTGTCGAATCTAAATTAAGTTGACAGCCGATAACAGTCACAAGTACATCCAGCTTTATCGGTGACAAATATCCAGCACGTCAGTCAGGAATTAAAGCTGTCACATCTGTACAACCACGAGAGAGAAGCCACCTTTCACTTTTGATGCCCTTTAAATACGAAGTGCATTCTTCAGAGAAGGGTTAAGCAGTCGATCACTTCATCACCTTTACAAGTTCACACCTCTATGCATAGTTTTCTTTACCATTTTATGGAAGAGCTAGAGAAGAGTGGTGAAGCCAAAGATCGTCCAAGGCAGCTCGAGAGAGAACCTTGGGGCGTAAGAGCAAAGAGCGGGCCGACTCTCGCGAAAGCGAGAATATCTTTAGAGCACGGGTAGAAACAGTGTAACGCCTGGTGGCAAAAAATTGCTTTAGGCATTTTACTTTACTTGCATTGTTATTTTGTACTTCATCTTATATCTATTCAAGGGAAGTTCTATTTCTACATCTGCTCACTCTTTTAATATGCATGAGTAGCTAAACTAGCTGAATGGGTTAAGAGGAACTAAGCTAACATGATTTAGAAAGTTCATTGCCCACGAATGTCTTGTTTTATATTGTGCAAAATACCCTTTTAGAGTTACTCGAGAGGGAATCTAAAGAAAGAACCTAATTTCTCGAGAGAGCTAGGTTAGAATCTGGACTTGAAAGAGCAAGATTAGGCTTTCATAAATAAGAGATAGGGACTTAGAGATAAGCTCTGTTTGTCAACTTCCATCGCATGCATCCTAGGAATATGAGTGATATTATGTGGTTGCATATTTGTGTGAAAGTCATGTATCATCGCATAAATAGAGATAGAGGTTTATGTGTAAACCCTATAGACTTATCGCATATTCATCGCATGCATTCTAGCCTTAGAAGTCGTGGCGTTCATGCTGAGAGGTGGTTTACTATTGTATGCATGATTGCAAAGCATGAACACATCCTAGGGAGTGTTAGCCAAATCCCTTCTCAACCCGTTCACCACATATTCATCGTATTTCCCGTTTACCATCTCTTTTTGAACTCTGCCGCATTTGTTATCATTTTCATTAACACAACAACAACCCAACACTTATTTATTTAACCGGTTATGGTAAGTTTTCATAAAGATATCCAACGCAACTATTTTCACAAGTCTCTGTGTTCGACCTTGGACTTACCAGGAAACTCAGAGGAATTTACACTTGGATTCCGCTAGGGAAACTTGAGTGCACAACGCTATCCATCACACATACCATCTATAATTTTACACTTCGTAAAAATAAGCATCAGTGTGCAGCTCTTCGCCACGCCTTCCTCCAAATTACCCAGCAGTCTGGATCATTTACAGCATTATCGGTTTAATTTCAAACCTTGATCTGTCTAATGCTGGCTTCATGATTCATGGAGAGAAATTGTAGAGGTTGGGCGATGCATAGTCCCGAATGGGTCTATTGCGGTCATTCGCTAGAAGGATGGGTTGGCCATTATATTGTTTGCATTTGCAACCCTTTCTTCTGGTTGTTCTGCCATTCTTGGGGTTCTGTCTTATTATTGGCAGTTGTCTTTTAATCGTCATTGAAATGTTCTTTCAATCTCCAAGTCCTCATTCGCCAGAGATTGAGAGTTGACAAGAAATCAGAAGAATTACCGTTAGCACACTGATTTGCATGCGATGTGTTAATAGCAAACAGTGCTTATTTCTAAGCTCCTATCTCTTGATTATGCGTTCTAATCTGACTCTCCTAAGCCTAGATTCTAACCTGAATTTTTCAAGCCTGGATCTTATCCTTAGACTACCCTCTCGAGCATCTCTAATGGACGAATGATGCATACATAATTCAAGATAATCGCATAGAATGAAGATTCCCAGTTAAGCTAGCTAAGTGCTTCTCAACCCATTCGACAGATTTAGCTACTCATGTGTAATAAACAGAGAGTGAACAGATATAAAGAAGTAAATTCCATTTCTATAGATGAGTTTAAGTACAAAATGACAATGGAAGATAAGGATAGAGAGCCTGGTAGAAATCCCTTGCTTCCCAAGGCTTTTACATTGTCAACTCTATTCTGTTCAAAAGATATTCCTACTTCCGCAGAAGCTGGCCCTCTCTTTGATCTCAATGCTTCTGGCACTCTCCCAAGTTCACCGGAACGATCTATCAGAACAATCTCGCTTCTCTCGCTTCCGCCTTAAAATAAAAGAAAAACTAAGAACAAGGCTATTCTAACTATGGAGAAAATTATCTAAGTATCCGCACTATCCGCACTATCTGAACTCCTTTGCTGAAGGTTGCCTTCAGTATTTATAGAGCTTCGGGGTGAAAGGCGGTTTCTCTCTTATGATTGCACAGATGGGATGGCTTTAATTCCCTGACTGATGCACCGAATATTTGTCACCGAAATGCTAAGTGTACTTGCTACAGTAGACCGTTAGCGGCTTGTCAACTTAATTCGAACTCGATCGTCACCAGCTTTCTGTCCCATCGTGATTAGTTATGCTTTTCATCCAGATGCGCCCACCAAGTTGCGGCAGCTCTATGCGGCAATCCTTCTTGAACAGATATTTGCAAGCACAAATCACCGCAAAGCCTTGCGGTAACGCTGCGCTCGACCATTGTTTTCTTGTGATCGTAATTTACGCTTTGCGTCAACGCATATTCTGCATAAAAATACAAAAGTTAATTGTTCTTATGCGATGAACGCATGCGACCGCAATGTCATGCACTTAGTGCTTTTTGAACGCAATCTTATATATTTTATCAACACAAACCTTCATTGTTTAATAACTTAGCACTGTAATAATGTGCATTTCTGCCTGTTATCAGTAAATCCGAGTAATTTCGTAGAGAAGCACGATTGGTTTTGTAAATTTAATTTTCTAACGAGAGCAAAAAATGAGAGGGTTTTGATGTGGATGAGATAACATGCATGCAATTAAAATAAAAGGGGTAAATGTAATCTAGGATAGGAGTATCTAATTTCTAGAGCAAGAGAGAGTTCCTATGCAATTTCTTCATTAGGCATCAATTAATTATATTGAATCTGTTAACCCTCAACCTATTAGAAATTATAATAACCTAATTAGCCAATTTCGATAAAAATAAAATTAGCCCTAATTCAGTTAAAAACCTTTCCTTCTCAGCGACATATAAGTTAAAACTGAAAAGCATTAAGAATGGTTCAATTGTTGAGACATACTACAAGCCGGACAACCACATCTTATAGCATGATTTATTTGGAGAAGATTATATTAGGGCATACGTGCACTAGGTGAAAAACAGTCTAGCTTCACACATGTGATTGTAATACATGCAACTAAATCAATCAATATTGCACAGGCTATGACGATTTTATAAACAAGAATTTCAACAAATTAATTTTTCAGAAGAATTCATCAAAACTCTATTAATAATAAAATGAATCCATCCAAATAATTCACAAGAATACAGTTAAATTAATAAGAAAACCTTCAAGAAATTAACATAAGGCTCTTGCTTAAAGAAATTAGATAAAGATTACCTCTCAATTCATAGACAAATCAAGAACAAACCTCCAATCCATCAATTACAACCCCAAAATAAAAAGGAAAACTAACCTAAAGATACTAAAAATTGAAGGGAATAGAAGAAGAAGGAAATCTGACTTCAGCCTCCATGCATTCACCTCTAAGAATCAACATAACTTAACCTAGGGCCGAGAAGAGGAATTTATAGTGATCAACGCAACGTATCAATGCTGATGCGGCGAGAGGGAAGCGTCAGACAAGAAGTCTAGCACATAGTCTAACGCGTACTTGCGTGTGCACTCAACTCTATGCCCATCAATTGTCGTAGCGTTGCAACACTCTAAAGAAGCGTTGCAACGCTGATGCTTCCACCTTTAAGCGTTGGAGTAGCATTGAGATGCGTTGGGACGCTGGCGGTGATGTAACTTCGGAGCGTCGCGACACTTGGAGTAGTGTTGCAACACTGCTTCCACTGCCAGATATACACTACTCAGTGCTCGTTGACTCGATAGTGTTTTATTGATTACTTGACATCCTTTTACTCGATGGTACTCGATGATGTTCGATGGTTGATCATTCTTGGTGGAACTCGATGGCATTTTGGTCTTTTCAACTCTTTTGAAGCTCAGATGTTCAAATTAACTTCAAATTGCTTCAAATTAACCCCGTTCTTCACCAAATGATTAATTCTACCTCTTGGTCTCTCGATACCTACAAAATAAGAAAATAAACACATAAAATCCACTAACGAGCCCAAATTAAGCTAGGAATAATAGCTTGTCTTTAGAGCTAGCAATATGCTTGAGGACAAGCATGAAATGTTTATATAGTTCTTATATAAAGCATGTTAGATGCATGTTATAGGTTTGTTGTCTTTTTATAAGTGTTATAAAAAGAGATAGACTTTAAAATCTATAACACCAAGAAACCTTGTTTTAATAGTTAAAATAGGTCAATATCTTGTAAAATACGATTACAAACTCAATCGATATATAGTCTTGTCTAAGGTTTGAGGTATTTAAGTTGATGGTCTATGGAACACCTTCTACCAAGAAACCTTGTTTTAATAGTTTAAATAGGTCAATATCTTGTAAAATACGATTACAAACTCAATCGGTATATAGTCTTGTCTAAGGTTTGAGGTATTTAAGTTGATGGTCTATGGAACACCTTCTACCAGGGGATTATGGTCGAATAATTGAGCGTTGTTAATAAGTTTTATGAGCTTGCCTGAGTAATGTGAGGTAATAAATTTATTTATCACCTAGACATCGTAGGTTAAATCCAATTATAAGCGTTATACTTGGATGAACCACATAAACTTAGGTTGTTTGATTAGCCGGAATAAACCTAAGTAAACATTTACCCAAAAATAAAAAGAACACTTCAGTTGGAGATTATTAACATATAGGATATGTTGTTCTTAGCTCTCACGTCCTTAAAAGTTCACACCGTGAGATCTGTACAACACTTCGTATCGATTCTACCTCGACTGCTTCATTCGAAAAGTGTTTGCATGGGTCAATAGCAAGGTGAATAAAGGAAGTAGTTCATAGTAACTGGGTGAAGGATGTGTGTCAACTTGTCCTGCANAAAGTGTTTGCATGGGTCAATAGCAAGGTGAATAAAGGAAGTAGTTCATAGTAACTGGGTGAAGGATGTGTGTCAACTTGTCCTGCAGTCTCTTGCATTAGTTTGGATCGTGAGGTTCCTATGTTGCACCTGCTTGTCGACTTTTTACGATCTACGCTAGTTGTTATTTCGGCGACTATCCCCTCGAAGGGCTGTAACATAGGATTTGGAATAAATCAAACTCCAGAAATGGATATGATTTCTTAGGTTGTTTCCCAACCTTGACTCTCCAATTCGGTAGCATCATTGGGGCCCCTAATCTATGAGATATGAAAATAGAGGGTTACATTTACAGAATTACTAAGTGTTAGTAAGTTCTTGGCCGAAAACTGTAGCTAAATGACTATTGAACATGAGTTATTCTAGAGATAGTATTTAGTCAATAATGTCTTGCTTTAGTGAAGGAGTATTTGACTGCCTCTTGGTAGCACTTATTCTGACTCACTATAGTATCGTTGCAAATAAAATAATGAAATTTGGGTACATTATTACTTTGTTAAAATCTTATTTGGTTTAAAAGCAATTTACTAATAGAATTTGTTTATATGCATGGCTAGCTTTTTATTACAATTACTTGCTTTCGAGAAGCTTAATGGGGACAATTATGCTACGTTGAAATCAAACTTGAACACAATACTGGTAATTGACGATCTTAGGTTTGTTTTAACTGAGGAATGTCCTCAAAACCCTAGATCAAATGCAAACTAAATTGTTCGGAATGCATACGACAAGTGGACAGGGGCGAATAAAAATTCCAGAATCTACATTCTTGCCAACATATCTGATGTTTTAGCTAAGAAACACGATGGTTTGCGTACCGCTAATAAGATTATGGAATCTATGCGGGGATGTTTGGACAGTCGTCCTTCTCTCTTAGACATGATGCCATCGAGTACGTTTATAACTGTCGTATGAAAGAAGGAACCTTTGTAAGAGAACATGTCCTGGACGTGATGGTCTATTTCAATGTGACAGAAGTAAACGAAGCTGTCATAGCTTAGAAGAGCCAAGTTAGTTTTATTCTAGAGTCTCTTCTAAAGAGCTTCTTACAGTTTTGCACAAATACGATGATGAACAAAATAGAATATAACCTGCCTATTCTTCTCATTGAGCTTTAGAATTATCAGTCCCACTTGAAATCTAAGGGATAGGAAGCGAAGGTAAATGTTGCCACCATGAATAATGTCTATAAAGGATTGTCCTCTAGGACAAAGTCTGACCCTTCTTCTTCTACGAACAATAGTTTTTCGATGAAAAGGGGTAAGGGGAAAGGGAAGACTCCTACTGACCGCAAAGGCAAGGCTAAAGTTGTAGATAAAAAGAAAATGTTTCTACTGCAATGAGGATGGGCACTGGAAAAGCAACTGCCCAAAGTACCTTGCGAAGTAGAAAGCCGAAAAAGCAAAAAAAAAAAAAAAAGTTTATAAAGAATGCTTACGGAAGGCAAGATAACTCTCAGGTTTTTGAAAATGAGAGATATCTCAGCAAAACCAGTGGGAGTTTCTTAAGTTTTTATTCGAAGATAGATTTATTATATTAGATGATGTACTTTTTATTTTTTAAATGGAAAGAAGTCTTATATCTATCTCTTGTTAGAACAATTGTACAAAGTATTTTTTTTGGCATAAATGAAGTGTTCATTAGCAAAAGAAGTATTTTATTTGTTCTACTAGAAAATAACTTATGTGTTAAAACCAACCAAAGCAAAGGCCATTTTAAATATCGAGATGTTTAAAACGGCTGAAATGTAAAACAAAAGGCAAAAGGTTTCTTCAAGTACAATCTTTGGCACTTAAGCCTTGGCCACATTAATTTCAATGAGATTAAAAGATTGGTTAAAAGTAGTCATCTAAACTAGTTCAAAGACAACTTTTTACCTCTATGTGAGTCTTGTCTTGAGGGTAAAATAATTAAAAGATCTTTTACGAGAAAAGGTCTTAGAGCCAAAGAACCCTTAAAGCTTGTACATTTAGACCTCCATGGTTTGATGAATGTCAAAGCATAAGGAGGGTATGAATATTTTATCATATGATTATTCAAGGTACGATTATGTTTACCTAAATTCATCATAAGTTTGAAGTACTTGAAATGTTCAAGGTATATAATACTAACGTCGAAAACTTGTTAGGTAAAACAATTAAGACACTTCGATCATATCTTAGATTTCATGTTCTATCAAATAGACCTAAGATTTCAGGACTATTTGATAGAACATGAAATCCAATCACAACTCTCTACACCCGGCGCCTCAACAGAACGGTGTATCGGGCAGAAGAAACAGAACTCTGTTAGACATGGTTCAGTTGATATATGAACTATGCTTAGTTTCCTAAATTAGTTTTGGGGATACTCAGTAGAGACTGCTATATACTTTTTTAACGTATTTCCATTAAGAGGATTTCTGAAACAACAAATGAGTTATGGAGAGGTCGTAAAAGTTGTTTATGAAACGTAAAATTTGTTTATGTTATTTCAGAATTTGGGAACAATCGAAACATGTGTTGGTGCAAAAGCCTAAGGAATTAGAATGTTGTTCAATAGTATGCCTATCTGTAGGCTACCCAAAAGCTGAATACTTCTTCAACCCAGAAGAAAATAAAGTATTTGTATCATTCTTGTGATAAGCTAGTATTGTGTGAAGCTTTCCATAGAAGTTACATAAAATCAACAAGTGTTGTTGATTTAGCCAGTCCTATAGAAAGAATTGTTAGAATTAGTCAGATGCATCTTTCTTTAGAGTTGAGAGTGCCTCGATGTAGTGGGAGGATTGTGTGACAGTCTGACCATAACATGGGTTTACTAGAAACTCATGTCATCAATTTTTTTATGATGGCATCAAGAATTACCTCAAGGAATTGAGGATATAAGATGCATTCTATATATGTTTGAAGTTAGAAATGCGTTATATGCTGATGAGTTTACAAAGGTCCTCAAGGCTAATGTGTTTTGGGCTCACCTAATATGTCTAGGACTACGAGTTGTATATTCTAGGGCAAGTGGGAGAAAAATCCATGGGTATATGATGCCTAGTGAAGACAAACGATGGGTATGTAATGCCTAGTGAAGACAAACCATGGGTATGTGATGCCCTAGTTTATTGAATTTCTCTTTAAAACTCAAACAACTCAACATTATGTGAATACATGTGTTCCCACTAGAGTTTTATCCAAGTGGAAGTTTGTTAGGTTTTATGTCCTAAAACTCGTGGTTTGTAAACAATAAACTTATTTTGTTATCAATAAAGATGTTATTGAGGCTTATTCAATAAAGTTGTTATTGAATATATGAATTACTCATTTCATTTTAGAAAGAACCTAACTCCAATAAATTAACGATCCATGGATATTATATGAATAAAGATGGATGAAGTTCGAGTAAATAGCCAAAACGGTCATAGTATATGAATAAGGTTGGGTGCCTTATTCTGATAACACTATCGGAAAGGGTTCACTCTGTAGTTGTTACAATTTGTTGTAAAGTGCTACAAACGAGGTGATCCTGATTCGTTCATGTAGTGATATGAGGAACGAGAGCGTCCTATGCAATGAGTTTGCATAAGATCGGACCAAGATATAAGTCATTCTTACTTTATAACGTTGTTTACTATTGAAGACTGACTATTTCAAAGCCATGACCTAAGTAACTTGACCTTAATACTGAGCTAACTATGAACTCCTGTTTATTTGGGATTATCTTTAGATTTGCATGGGTGAGGGTTGGCTCAAGAGCATCGGCTCAATAAGCCTCCCATTTCAGGGGTAAGACCAGGTAGATGGCTGGGGACATAGGGTGCAAGATAGAATTCACTCCTACCTGCTTTTAGGGATAATAGAGAGGTTATTCCCTTAAGCGCTGACTCCAGATCTTGAACAAGGGGCTCACCCTTTCATTTGCCTGAGAGGGACTTGGTTTGTTGCTTGAATCACAAACCAATTGTTCATTAGAGGATCGATGGGACTTAAGGAGCAAGATGTAATCTCAGAGGTAAAACAACTTTTGACCTAGCCGTTATTACGAATAACTTGTGAAGGGCTAACTTACTAATCATGGTTATATCGAATGGACACAATATTGTTGGGATTAGTGTCCTAATTCTCCCAGAGTCTCATAGTTTGTAAACTGTACACATTGTTATGAATAAAATAAGAGTTATTTTATTTGGCATTTACTCATGTCCAATAAACAAAGCTCCATGGTTATTGTATGTAAACTTAAGTACGTATATGAGATATACAAGTGGATCATGCCTTAAGTGATAACCTAAAAAGGTCTGTATTCTAAGGATTAAGGAGGGATACCTGATCCTTGTGACACTACGGATACGGTTCGCTTTGTAAAGGTTTGCAAGTATAGTAAACTACTACAGATGGTAGATCCTGGCCACTCATGTGGAGACATGCAAGTGGGAGTGTCCTATACAAAGAGTTTGTATAAGACTGGACCACGAGATGACTAGCCTCTTTATATAACGTCGTTGATACTTGAGACTTACATCTCACCTAAATGACCATAGATGACATGAAATTTATCTTGAGTGTTTTGGGAACTCCTGCCTTTGAGAGCGATCCTTTGATTAGTATGGGTGGGAGTGGCTAGATTGCCAACTCAACATGCTTACCTTTTTAGAATTTGTCTAATTTGGGAGCTAGGAACTCAGTTACACAAGATGAAATTCCCTCCTTCCCCAAAAGCAGGGGTAAGTAGATAGATTACTTCTTTAAAGGTCGATTCCAGATCTTGAACATAGTGGCCACAACTTCTCTTTGGAAGAGAGGACTATGACTTATGTTCATTAGAGGGATTAATGGTACTTAGGGAGTTAGATGTAACTACAGGGGCATGACGGTAAATATGTCCAGTTGTACTTACGAGTGATCTATGAAGGGTTATTGCACTATTGATTAGTAAAATATGGACACAAAATATGTCTTTAGTGGAATGCCTGACAATTAACGGATGGTGGATTCCGTGACTAAAAAGTTTAGTCAGTTATTCACGTACCGTTAGAGCTTCAAGCTACAGGTCCATAAGGTCCCCTTGGTAGCTAAATGGATTCAAGTTGAGAATAAACTTTTTGGGTTGATTTGAAATGTTCAAATTGACAAGAAGAAATTCGATTATATATGATATAATCAGTATGATGTATGAGATACATCAAGTGGAGGATTAATGTAAATGAGATTTACGTTAAGTACCATAAAATAGAAAAAGAGTTATGGTTTATGTGTTTCATGGGATGAAATATTAAAACTATAGGTATAAATATAATATGGTAAGTTGGTTATCATATATATTTAATAATATGAATTATTGGATAATTTTCTCTTTTTCTCTAATAATCAATTGAGTGGGAGGTTATTGGTGGTTTTATGGTAACCGTGATATAAAAGTAAAAATGTTTTCCTAAATTTAGAAGAGTTGCTTAATTCGAAAAGTACTCACGGAATTGTTGTCAAGTGGAATTGTTTCACTAAACGATAGCTGGTAGAGAGACTAGACGATCGTAGAGTGTTACTATACGATAGTTCACCTAGCTGGTCATAGCTAAACGATCGCAGGGCATTGTCTATACGATAGGCTACTTTCTTCTACACGATTGAGCATTCTTCTATATGATAGACACTTCTCATCTCTCACTTGCTCAATCGTCTACACGATTGTTATTCCTCTGGTCTCTTCCTCTAACCAAGTTCATATAGAACCCACACTTCTAGATTCTCACACCGAGAATACCAAGGTAACCATTGTGGTGGTGTCCTCACTCAACTCGACTGAGATCAAGGTTTTGGAGGTCGTTCATTGGGTTCATAATCTTAGAGATCATTGGGTTCGTGTTTGCTGTTGATCGTGTTGTATTGCAGTTGTTGTGTTCGAGCATTTGTTTATTGCTATCTTGGAGACTGATCGAGCGTTCGTGATCGAGGGAATTTGAAGAATGAGTCTTCAAAGGTATGTATTTGTTATCCCTTAATTATCTAAAAGCATGTTGTAATTTCGTATTGTGCATGACCTGTTAGTTTCCACTTGGTGAATGTAATTGTGTATGTTTAATATTAAATGGAATTTGGAATGATCATTCCACTGTTTATAGAATCATGTCTGATTTCCTTCAAATATATCTACAGTGAGGGGAGTGCAACTACTGGACTTTAGTGGAATGATCCGGTAGTTAACGAATGGTGGTTAATTAGGTTAAAGAGTTTAGCCGGTTAATCTCGAATCGTTGGAACCCATGATTTGTAGGTCCATGAGATCCCCCTACTAGCTCATATCAGACTAAACCTTAGAATGGTGTGATGAACGAATTCGAAGTGTTCAAATTGTGAATTAAACATAAAGAGAGAGAAAATATGAGATATTTAAATAAGATTTAAATACCAAGATTATGAATAGGGATTCATATTGAGATTAGCATTGAATTTAATATTAAATTAAATTAATTAAATTATTTAATTAATTATTTAACATTAATTTAAAATTAAAATTAATTATTAGAATTAATTTTGAAATTAAATGGAATTGGTCAAAACTGCAATAAAAGTCAAAATAGTTAACTAGATCAAAACTGCATCAAAAGTCAAAACGGTTGACTAGGTAAAAAATGCAATGAAAATCAAAATGTTGACTTTTGACTTCAAAAGTCAAAAAGTCAAAATTGTTAACTTTGGACTTTGAGAGTCAAATTTTGATCTTTTACTAAGTTAATGGAAAGATCCAACATTTTTTAGTGGGAAATTCCAACATTTGCATTGCTAAGTATTGTTTTCAATTGAAGACACTTGCCCCACTAATCCCACTTTGAGTTAGTAGATTTTTTTAGTGTTAAATTCTGATCAAACTCAAAGTTTCATGTTTTTGCATGAAATGGCCTTTAAAAGGAAGAGTTTTATGAATTTTAAAGCTCTTGGCCAAGTGGTTTTTATGAGATTATTTGATAATCTCAAACCTATTTTTTCACAAAACTCTTAACCTTTTTCCTCTCCAAATTAATCACTCACTGGATCCCACCATCCCATTCTAAGGTTGGAGAATAGTCGGGAAGACTCACTTGGCAGTTTACAAACTGTTCGTGAGGAGATTGGAGTTGATTTGGAGAAGATTTGAGACTACAAAGGTTGTATATCTTCTTTCCCTTTATTCTTAATTTAATTGCTTGCTTATTCTTTGAAATTAACCTAATTAGAGTACTTTAGACCCGTTATTTCTTCTGCTATGCATGTGTTCATTCCATCACGAGGTAGATTTTTGCGGCTAATTTTCTTACAAGATAGTCTTTCCTTTGTCATTGGCTTTAATAGTTGGAGCTTGACTCTTCTCAATAGTTTCTCGGGCTTGTATTTGATCTCCTAGGGCAGCGATTTCATGATCTCACTCTTCAACAACTTTCATTAATAGATTTATCTTCCTCTCCATCTTTGCGATGCCCGACTTAGTCATTACGTCAACCATCATAAAAGACACTACATCAAAGTATGATTCTTTCTCTGGTCGATCCAAAATAGGAGCAGAGTTGTTGAACAACGGATTTTCTCTAATGACGATCTCGTCTTTAGGAAATTTCATCAGCTGTTCCCATATTTTCTCTACGATGACAGAGCCTTTTTCTTGCTCATAGGATCCCCTTTGAGTGACTCGTGGTGACAGGTTCCATATAAGAGCCACTTGTAGTACTGTTTTGGATGCAACTTTCTTTGGTACCATTTGTTGATTTGTTGATTTGGATGATGAGAGAGAGATGAGAGGTAGAGATGGTCCCACCGAACGTGCCAATTTGTTCATACGAGATTACATGAGAAATTTAATTCATGGAATTTGAACTTTCTATTTGTATTCATTTCTTTAATAGTGAGTACAATCTCTAATACATCGATGCTTTCTCTACAAAAAATAATAAAATTTAATCTTTGGGCTTGTTGATCTTCCTAGATGATCGGTCTTTGAGTTTGTTGATCTTCTTGGATGACCGACCTTTGGGCTTATTGATCTTATGTGATAATTTAGACCGGCATCTAACTTGTTGATCTTCTTGGATGATCAGTCTTTAAGTTTGTTGATCTTCTTGGAGGATCGACCTTTGGGCTTGTTGATCTGATTAGGTCAGTCTCTGGCTTATTGATCTGCTTAGATCGACCTTTGGAACCTATGACTTTAGAAACTTTAGAAGAGTTGTATTCTTTAGATCTTTAGAGCTTGGGAGGAATTATATTCTTCAAATCTATAGAGCTTGCAGGGAGTTGTATTATTCAAATCTCAAGAACTTGAGAGGAGTTATATTCTTCAGATCTTCAAAGCTTGCAAGAAGTTATATTCTTGAGGTCTTCAGAGCTTTAAAGTTTAGATCTTCAGAATTTGAAAGCTTCAGAGCTTGAGAAAAGTTATAGTTTTTAGATCTTCAGAGCTTTAAAGTTTAGATCTTTAGAATTTGAAAGCTTTAGAGCTTGAGAGGAGTTATATTCTTCAGATCTTCAGAGCTTCAATCTTTAGAACTGAAGACCAGGAACTTTAGATCTTCAAAGACCTTTGGTTTTCAATTCGTCCAACCTCCTCCAAATGGAGGGTAAGACATCTACTTTGTAGAGGATTTCCATGAGCCTTACATGGGCTTGGGCCTAAATGATTTTGGGCTTGGGCCTATTCTTATCTCTAGTATAAATTTCTGTCATGGGCTTGAGTTGGGCTAGACTTGGGTTTAAGCGATTTTAATCACATGACCTGATCCAATTTATAATTTCCACAATAAGCTTGGGCTTTCATTGTAGTGATGTGGTGAAATTTAATTGACCGAAATTTCTCATTCAACAATACGTTGTGCGCATGGTTTTAGTGAAAATGATACGTATTATTTTAATGTAAAATTATATAAAATATCCTCAAACTCAATAGTACTTTTAAAAAAATGTAACCAAGTTTCAATCATGTCGACTTTGAAAAAATTTCTTCTTAAACTTGGAAAAGTTTTCTTCTTATTCCATTTTTTTATATATAAAGTTTTCTTTTTATCATTGAAGTTTGAAATTTATTCCTAAAATACCATTGGATAGTTTCTTTTGTCTTCTTTAAAGTAAGATGAATATTGATGATCGACTAATATGTATAAATTGAAAGACATACATGACATCATTTATGAAAATTTCTGCAATAACTAATGTGTAACAGTTTGTTATGTAAATGATTTAACGATGTCTTTTGAGATTAAATAAATGATAATAATCTTAATGTTTTACGAGTGTATTTGGATTGACTTTTCAAATATTTAATTAAAAAAAAAACAAATCATTTTAGCAAGATATGTAATATTTGGCAACCAATCCATAACTTTAAAATTGAGTTTAAGAATAAAATCTTTCTTTAAACACTTGTTATAAAAATTTAAGAAATGATTTTCAGTGTTCAACGTGAATCACTTTCAAATTTTCATAACATTTAAAAAATATTAAAAAATACTCTCACACTATCGTCATGACTATTGTCGACGCCCACTATGGTCCACCAAATACCATCGACATGATCCCACCAGTGTCCTTGTCAACTACAAGTTCACAAGTGAGAAGAAAAGATGAACAAAATATTGACTTGCATACACATTGTTGGTTAATAGTCCTCTTTTATAATAATTTGACATTACTAGGGACATTTTGAGTATAGAGTCAATCAAACAAAATCATATAAAAAAACATTTTGGAGAAAATGCAACCAGATACAGGAGTATATTAGTTCTAAACATTTTTTAACAAAAGTTTTAAAAGAAAATCCATTTTCTGAAAACAGGTTACTTACCTATAAGTCCTTTTCTGACTAGGAAGCATATGAGAATGCTGAAACTAATTACTGTTACGACTAGTACAAGTTGCTCGTCTCTTTGGTTAGTCTCGTGCTCTTTCCTTCTCCCCTCTCACTTATGACTTTTCGAGAATCGAGGGTTCGAGTATTGCTATCATGGAAGTGTGTTTTAAGCCTCTTTTTGACCTTTGCTTTTGTTGCACTTTTACAAAGGGTAACTTTCTTCTATATTATGTATAGACCTCAAACAAAACTCACATTGTTGTATAAATCTTGTGTACTTTTTAATTTTTTACACATCGACCATCATCTTAATTTTCATGGTTTATTTTAACATATATATTTTTAATAATTTTAAAGTTCTAAGATATTTGTTTAAAATAAATTTAAAAATCCAATATCTAAAATTTGAGGGGCATAATTGAAATTTACAATAGAGTTGGGTATGATTTCGGAAACGACATGGAAACTCAAAATCATCAGAATTGAAGCCGGAGGCCGTGGAAGAGAACTATCATAAATAACAGAAGGAAACCAAGTCCATGACGACGTGTTTCGTTTACCATTAGGAAAAAGTTTTGAAAAACAATAAAAAAGAAACGCCGTTGCCGGGGATCGAACCCGGGTCACCCGCGTGACAGGCGGGAATACTTACCACTATACTACAACGACTATTTTGAAACCAAAAGCTCGTCTTAAAGATCTAATTTTATTATTAAAAGTTATCGTACTTCCAAGAAGGTACAGTCGAGCAATTTCGAGAAAACATTATTTTTTAAAATGTTTATCAAATGGTATTTAAAAGAAATTTTCATGGAGAAACTATTAGTATATATATAGTGTTGTTTTGAAGCATTAAAAGAAACGTGTATTTAATTCATTTTTGCAATTATTGAACCCAAGAGGGAGAAAGGTGATGATTTTATAAGTCCACAACAATGTGACATTTGTTTAGTGAACATATTTTCTTACCTACCAGACCAAGCACCAAAGTTGAAGAAACAGAAGACTATCTATACTGATAATCCATATTTTAATTAAGATCGATTCTCAATATTGTAAAATAACAATTACAAATTGTTATAAATATCTTAATTATGTATAAATGTTCATATATTACATATCTTTAATTATCTTTTCCTCTATCTTCTTTGTATCTTTATCTTTTTATATCTTATAAATTCTATAAATAGTGGTAATTGAAATGTCTTTGAAATACACAACTAATAAAGAATGAACTTCTTTGCTTCTTTTTTTCCCTATTTTGTTATTGGGACGAAATTGAAAATACTGTCAAAATTGAAGATTAAAAAATAAGGCTTGTAGTTATTGGGGCATAATTGAAATTTACAATATTTGGTATGGTTTAACCAAGTTCGTAACGTTGTTTTGGTTACCCATGAGTTAAAAACATGATGTCGTTGCCGGGGATCGAATCAAGGTCACCCGCGTGACATACAGGAATACTCACCACTATACTACAACAACAATCATGCATTAGTTAGATATATAATTACTTGACTCATAAAATTCCAAAAAGGTTATATCAAGTAACTTCGTTAATAATTTATGTTTAAAAATAATATTTAATAAATTTAATCAAAAGAAAGGTATATAGAGAGACTATTAACAACTATATAGTGTTGTTGCATTGACCAAATTTATATTATTGAAATTCTTGTATAAAAGAAGAGTAACAAGAAATAGGAAGACTCTTCAAGCTCGTTGTTATAGGTAGCATATGTTTTGGTGGACAACACATTTTTTTTTATCTTACCAACCATGCATCGGAAGTTGAAGCAAAAGACCACCAACACCAACAAATCTTTTATTATTATTATTATTATTTCAAAATTTGATAGTTCAATCATTCTTCCTTGTGGTTGTTGGACACGAGAAGAAGAACGAAAGGAGAAAAAAAAAACATATGACAACTCTACAATCCCGTAATGATGGCACATTTTGCTTGGTGTAAAATATTTTCTGATTGGATAGTCCAAGCACCAATGTTGAAGAAACAACACAAACCCAATTTCAATTAAGATATCAAATTTTCATCAAATATCTACATTTTATACTCATTTTTAATTTATGTGATCTAATGTCTGTCCTTCCAAGTCATTATTTTGAAAATTAATAAAAAATAGAATTTATGAAATGTAGTTTTTATTTTTAGAATTTAATTAAGATTTAAAAAATACAACAACCAAAGTGTGAGGAGCATGATTTTGAAAAAGCTTAAAATTAAAAATTAAATGGTATTTCTGTTGTGAACTTTGAGGAGCACAACGGGAACACGGATACCAATAAAATATAATATTAAAAAATATATAATATAATATAATAATAAAATAAATAAATATTAAAATAAATTAAACATAAATAAACAAAATAAAATAAATTAACAAAATTTAAAATAAGAAATTTCTCTAAATTCTTAACTTTTTCCAATTTTCATGGACTTTGCCCAATGTATGCGTTCCAAAACCGACTAAATGCCTCGATTTATAGGCAATTTGGCAAGTAAGAGGTGGATTACATGGACACTAATAGTGTGTAATCTTGAGACACATGGACAACATATAGAGTGATGAATAAGCGACACATGGCCAATGGACACTAATAACGGGCGTCTACATTACACCTAATTTAACATATTTATAATACTCTCCCTTAGATGCTCATTATATATGAAATATGCCTCGCTAAAACCTTATCAGGAAAAACCCACTAGAAAAAAATAAAGGAAAAAGTGTACATATTTCATATAATCTGATACTCTTAAAAAGTATATTTACTCCCCCTCATGAAAACATCACTTGAGATCTCTGAGTTGCCACATTCCAATGTTGTGCACTAGCTTTTCAAAAGTTGCGGTAGGGAGTGTCTTTGTAAATAAGTTTGCCAGGTTATCTTTCGAACAGATTTGTTGTATAACGATGTCACCATTTTCTTCAAGATCACGAGTGTAAAAAAGTTTTGGTAAAATATATTTTGTTCTATCTCCTTTAATATAATTTCATTTGGTTTGTGATATGCATGTTGTGATGTCTTCGTATAATATCGTTGGAACATTTTTACTAGAAGACAAACCACATGTTCCACAAGTGAGTTGAGTCATTGATTTCAGACATACACATTATCTACTAGCCTCGTGAATTGCAAGAATTTTAGCATGATTTAAGGAAGTGGTTGTTATGGTTTGTTTCATCGATTGCCATGATATAGCAGCTTCTCCACATGTGAACAAATAACCTGTTTCAGATCTAGCTTTTGGATTAGATAATATCTAGAATCTGCATAACCAACTAGATCAAAATTTGATTTATTTGAATAAAACAAACCCATGTCGATCGTTCCTCGAAGATAATGATGACATGCAGAAATGCATATCATCCTAGGCCTTTTACTTAGAATTATGAAGGTTGTTAGGTAGAATATGCGGCAATCATGTTAGGAATTCACGAGAAAAAGAGTTTGCGTCGATCAACATGTCGAATCTCAGCTAACCCGTTATTTTGCATTAATTATGCGTTCAATGTTCTATTTTTGTAGCTAATACAGGAAATGGACACAAACGCGGAAACCGGACCATCGCGTAGACGACCGCATGCGGAGAAACACTCCATCGCAAGGGCAAACGCATCGATCAACACATGGATGTTGCCGTAATCAGTCGTATGCGTCCATCGCATGGGATTTGTGCTCGTCAAGCGATTGCGGTCATCATGTAGAGTTGTGGTATTAAGCGAATGCGCTCATTGAATGATTGTGGCTACGCGACAACACATTCTAATGGGATCAACGCAAGGTAGGTGGAATGAATGCATCAACGCATCTACCTCGAGAAAAACCAAAAGATGATGTTGACATTTCACCTACCACGCCGTTAGTGGCAGAGGTTCAGAAAGGATTAACATGCCGAACGTCAGACTCAGAGCAGTCCAATTAATGCTGTCGGTGACCCAAGCTCTATAAATAGAAGCCGATGAGCAGAAATTCATGTTATCTGGGGAGGATCCTTGTGATCCGGGGATTTTCCCCGCGATCCAGACAAACGCGTGAGAAGATGGCTAAGAGTTCTTCACCTCCTTCATCCATTCTGAGTGACGACCAGAGCCTTCGACCGGAGCTAGATCTCGAGAGAGCCAGTTTCTCCGCCCATCCATGGCACCACCGACAGCATTGACGTACATCCGCTGGCAGCAAATCTTTGCTTCCAACCAGTCATTTCCTTTTCCTTTCTTTTCTCATATTGTATTATATGACATCTTGAAATTAAGGAATTAATACAATTTTTTTTCAATGCATTTCTCTGTTCCTTCGACCTCATCTCCATCTTCTTTTCTTATCATCTTTACTTTCATTACAATACTTAGTGGGATTGCTTGGGTATCGCATACTTAGTCACGTGGATTAGGGATATGAAGCATGTAGCAACCCACCGAGAGGTGTACACTGCGCGAGTGTGTGAGTAATCTTATTTGCTTGGTGTGAAGCTGTAGCAATGCATGTCTATAGGCTAACGCATTGCTTGTCTATGAGTGAAGTCAGCAACAATCAACTGCCCGGGAGGGTAAGTGGTTGGACGCATTAAGCGATGTATGCATTATTCTCTAAGGATAGTAACAATCTTGCGTCAACCAAGTTCATGCGATTGTCTTGTATTATTGATGCTTCATTCGTCCATTATGGATACTTGGGAGGGTAGTCTATGGACATGATCTAGGCTTGGGAAGGTCAGGTCAGAATCTAGGCTTGGGAGAGTCAGATTAGAACACATAATACAAGAGATAGGAGCTTAGGAATAAGCACTTTTTGCTATTAACCCATCGCATGCATCCTATAGGATACGATTGTGTGTGGTCACCGCAACGTTGTGTGCATTTTGCATCATCACATAGGAAAAGAGTAGAGACTTAGGAATAAGCTTTATGGACACTTTTGCATTCAACACATGTGTCCTAGACTTAGGAGCACCGCATTTCCATTAGAAAATGATTTGTCGTGCATGAGTGTAGCATGATCACATTGGCTTGCGTTGACTAGGGTTGCCCTTGCGGTCATTTCTAAGGGTTGCAATGAAAACATCTCCGCATTTTATCTATTTTCCCATATATTTATTTCAAGTCAAGGTTTGTTGTGTCTCTACCTTTCATGAAAATTCTCATTGCGTTGTCTGTTAGATAGGAGTAGGAGTAGGATTAACTTAACAACATCCCCTCCATTCTTTTATTTATACCGCTGCATGCATATCACCGCATACATATAGCTACAAGTCCCTGTGTTTGACCTCTAATTACCCGAGAAACTTGCGTTCGCGTTATACTTGGCGTGAGCGCAAGAAAACTTGTGGCAGGACGCATGGTCATCGCATACATTCATTAACGCATTATTAGTCCAACGCATGACCATCGACGCATGACTATCAACACATATCTTAGGAACATGCATCGCATACCGCATCCATGGGATTTTGGTTGTCGATTAAAATTGACTTCTAATTTTTCGCCACCAGATAAGGAGTATATGCTTAATTATGTTTCAATGTATTTTTGTTGGAGAAGAACTATATCTTGCTAATAAATTTACTAAAAATGCAAATTCTGGTCTTGTATAATTAGTAAATTATATAAGTGCACCAATTGCACTAAGATATGGTACTTCAGGACCAAGAAGTTCTTCATTGTCATCTTAAGGTCGAAATATATCTTTCTTCACATCTAGTGAATGAACTTCCATTCGAATGTTCAATGGATGGGCTTTTTTCATATATAACTTTTTCAAAATTTTTCCTGTATAAGTTGACTGATGAATATATATTCCATCTACTAAATGCTCAATTTGTAAGCCAAAGAAAAAAATAATTTTTCCGAGATCTTTCATCTAAAATTATTTCTTAAGATATTCTATTATCTGAAACTCTTCAGGAGTCCCAGTTATATTTAAATCGTCAACATATACAGTTATATATCAAATTATGACTATGATTTTTATAAAAACACATGGACATATTGGATTAATCTAATATTATTTTGATATCTTTCTTTCAACAAATATCTACTCAAACAATTGTAGCACATTCGTCCTGGTTGTTTCAATCCATATAATGATCTTTATAACTTTGTTGAATATAATTTTCATGAATCAGATTTATATGTTTTAGGTATTTTAAATCCTTCGGGGATTCTCATATAAATATCATTATTAAAAGTTCCATATAAATATGTTGTGACTACATCCATAAGATGCATGTCCAGATTTTCATTCACAGTTAGATCAATTATAATATAATTGCATCCACCACTGGAGAATACGTCTTCTCATAATCCATACCAGGTATTTGTGTAAAACCTTATGCAACTAGTCTTTCTTTATATCTTATGAGCTCATTATTTTCATTTCTTTACTAAAAAAATGGCCATTTGTATCCCACAGGTTTGACACCTTCTGGTGTTCGAATTACTGGTCCAAAAACCTAACGTTTTGTGAGTTTAATTCTGTCTCGATTACTTCTTTCCATTGTAACTATCTTTTATATGTCGACATTCTTCAACAGATTTTGTTTCAGAATTCTCAGAAATAATATCAAGAGCAACATTATATGCAAAAATGTTGTCAATAACTACATAAGTTCGGTTCCATCTTTTTCCTGTCATGACATAGTTTATTGAAATATAATTATTATCTTTATGTATTCCATCTTCTTCATTAGTCATGTCATGAATTTCTTCATGGGTATGGGAACCCACTGGTCTACCATGCTTCTAGCGTGTCCCCAGTGACAACTTCCTGTGTTAGGATATTAATTTTCGATGGAACATTTACAGCTGGTATATGTGATTTAGTTTACTTTCTTTGCATTTATAAAAGCATCTGGTAACTGATTTTCTATATTTTGCAAATGAATTATCTTTTAAACTTCAAGTTCACAATGATCTGTACAGGGATCTAAATGAGACAATAACGATATATTCCATGTAGTCTCTTTTTCCAACTTCTTAATTCATCCCCCTAATATTGGAAAACTTGTCTCATTAAAATGGCAGTAAGCAAATCGTGCAGTAAATACATTACCCGTAAAGGGTTCAAGATATTTAATAACTGATGAGGAATCATATCCAACATAAATTCCTAACCTCATTTAAGGACCCATCTTAGTACGTTGTTCTAGAAATTGGAACATATACTACATATCTAAAAATTCTTAGATGGGAAATATTTGGCTCATGGCCATAAGCTAATTGTAATGATGACTACTTATGATAAGTTACTGGCCTAATGCATACAAGTAACGCTGCATGCAAAGTAACATGTTCTCATACAGATGAAAGAAGCTTAGCTCGCAAAAGCAATAGTCTAGCAATTAACTGCAAATGTTTTATGAATGATTCTGCTAAACTATTTTGTGTATGAACATGAGCTACAGGATGTTCAACACTTATCTCAATTGACATACAATAATTATCAAAAGCTTGGGATGTAAATTCACCAGTATTATCAAGACAAATGGTTTTAATTGTACAATCAGGAAATTGTACTCTTAGCTTAATTATTTGAACAAGTAATCTTATAAATGCAAGATTTCGACTTGATAATAAGCAACGTGTGACCATCTACTGGATGCGCCTATTAATACCATAAGATATCTAAATAGTCCATTTGATGGGATAATAGGTTCACATATATCACCATGATTTTGTTCTAAAAATGCAGGTGATTCAGTCTCTTCTTTTACTATTGATGGCCTAATGGATAATTTTCCTTGAGAGCATACATCACATGATAAATCATTAGATTGAAGAATCTTCTAGCTTTTCAATGGATGTCCACTTGAGTTCTCAATAATTCTTCTCATCATTATAAACCTTCAATGACCTAATATGTCATACAAATTTATAAATATGTCTGGATTCATGAACTTCATGTTCATTGTTGCATATGTTTCAATTACTCATATATGAGTATAATATAATCTAGAAGATAAAGCAGATAACTCTTCTAGTATACGTTTTTTATATGAGACAGTAGATAAATATACTCAATATTATTCTTTCTATTAGAGGTGTACATGGGTTGGGTTGGATTTGGTTGAGGGTGTTTTTTGGACCAATCCAAAAATTTGGGTTGGTTGGGTTGGTAACCTGATAGCTCTCATAAAGAGCTATTATTCCTCGCTTAATTCGAGCTCGTTACGGATTTTACGTGTTTATTTTCCTATTTTGTAGGTACTGAGGAACCAAGAGGTAGAATTCGCAATTTGGAGCTGATCGGGATTAATTTGAAGCAATTTGGAGGTGATTTGAGCATTTAGGCTTCAAATGAGTCAAAGAGACTAAAATGTCCCTGCTTCAGCATTACAACGCTCGTAGGTTGGGTTGGCCTGACGCTCACCCAACATTGTAAAACAGAATGGGAAGTGTTGCAATGCTACCCATCAGCGTTGCAACCCTATGAGCTTTGACAGATGGAGAGCCTCGTGAACACATAAGTGAGCGTTAGTGCAACGTTGGACTTCTTCGCCTGATGCTTTTAATCAACTGCATCAACATTGCAATGCTAGTTCTAGCGTTGCAGCATTGTCCTATTTTCTATAAATAATCTCCTTCGATTTTAGGTCAATTTATACTGAAAATTGTATTGATTCTCAATGGAGGCCGAGGAGAGGCCGAAACTTCTTCCTTTACCTTTATGTTTTCAGTATCATTAGGATAGTTTTTCATTTTATTTCGGATTATGAACGTGTATTTGGACATATCTCGTTGGTTTGTCTATAAATTGATGAGGTAATTCTCTATTTAGTTCTTGGATCGAACAATTTGTGTAATTCAATGAGTTTTCTATCTAGCTTTGTGTTTTAATTTAAAATTGTGTTTTCTTTGAATCTTGCTTGATTTTGTTTTGCTTTTGTGTGTTGGATTGATGCCCCTATCATAATTGCTTATCTTCGCTAGTTAAATTCAAGCTTGCACATATCCTTGTAATCGTCCATGCTTTGAGTTTACCCATTGTAGCATCGATTAGATGAGCATGCTTAGTTGTATAGGCTGACCTTGAATCTCTGCATCACATGTTTAATTCAGATTTAAAGAATAAATTGATTGTTTGAAAAAGGCTTTTCATGACACTTAATCAACATAGTTGAATCATAAATCTTAATGCATGTGTTTCTAGTTTTTTATGGCCGCTAAGGACCCAATTGTATCTAGGAGCATGTAGGTTAGTTAGGGTATGGTCTTTCCAGCCTTAATTATGAATTAGGATGCTTGATTGTTTTAGAATTAATTGATTGTCGGCCTTTATAAATATTAGTTAATTCACATCAATTGGGTAGCTATGCATACATAATTCGAAGACATGATCCTTTGATGGAAAATAATGATTTAAATTATATTGAATTGCTACTTGATCTAAGAATTAGATGAACCAATTACCATTTCATTTATCCATAGCAATTTATATTTCTTGCATTTTATTCAAATTACAACTAAAAATCAAATCCCATTTTTAATGTTTTTCCAAGGTCAATTTTAATTTAAAAGAAATGAATTCAACGCTTCTCTGTTGTTTGACCTTGCACTTACCACTGTTACTACATTTTAATAGTAATAGGAGTAGTTCAGTGTATACAAATTTTCTTTTGATCATGTTTGAAGCTTATTAACGACGTAAGTTTTGGACTTGTCAAAAAATGGTGCCATTGTCGGGAAAGCACGTCAATTAATTGAAGGAAATTTTCAGAAAAAAATCCTTTGAGCGAAAGCAAAGATCGTTCCAAATTCCATTTTTATTGAACATAAAGTTTTACAGTAAAACAACAAGCAGATATGCATTTACTTAAAATTACAGCATGCTTAAAAAACAAATACAAAGAGTTTCAGAAACCCTTATCTTTGAAGAACTCTTTCTTCAAGAATCCCTCGTACAAGTCATGAATGGAACTCCTTCCTCACGGATCTCCTTCTTCACGCACGAACACCACTACTCGAGAACCCTCTGTATTCTCTTTGGAATTAAAGGATTAAAGCAAGAGTTGTGGGCTTTGCTTGAATCCATGGAAAAGGGAAAAAGATGGAGAGGATGAGAAGGATGTTTCTACAGAGAACTTTCTCTTGGAGAGAACACTTCTTCTCTGTGATAAAATTGAGGAAGAAGATGATCCTTTCAACTTCTTTAATCACACGTTAGTTTTCTTGAGAAAATGTGGGGAGGAAGTTATAACTCCTTCCTTTTTTTTTTTATTAATTTCAAATAAATAAATAATATTGATATATATTTAACAATTACTTTATTATATATATACATTGTATGTTATATCAAATATAACATATAGCCTATAGTTTTATCTTGCATCAAATACAACATAAACTATAGATTTTATTCTCTCTTAACTATACATGGCATTTAATATAAATCATATTTATACTAAATCCACTTATATGAATCTCATCCATATGATATTTGGATCATATCCAAATATTTTATTTCTCTCAATATAAATCATATTTATATTTAATTACATGAATCTCATTCATAATTAGTATTTAAATCATATTCAAATTCCTCACATATATAATATATTAAATACATTATAATTAATTATATCATATATAATTAATTCCTTCAATTAATTTAAACACTTCAAATTAATCCAAAGATTAAATCCTTATTGAACTACAGTGGGGACCTTATAGACTTGTAGATTGAAGCCCCAACTGTACTCGGATAATAAATTAAACTCTTTAATTAAATTACCCAACATTTATTAACTGAAAATCACTCTACTAAAGATCGACAGTTGCACTTTTCGCACTATAGATAAATTTCTGTGTCCATTGGATATAACCAATCAACAGTGTGATGACCCTTCACAAATTGCTCGTAAGTATAGCTAGGCTAAAATATCGTTTTGCTCTTGTAGTTACATCTAACTCCTTAAGTAACATTGATCCCTAGTGAACAATAAGTCATAATCCCACTATGACCAAGTCCCTCTCAGCCCAAGAGAGGGTGTAGCTACTATGTTCAAGACCCAGAATCAGCCCTTAAGGGAGCAATTTATCTACTTGCCCTTGCATCTAGGAATGAGTGAATTCTGTCTTGTATAGCTCTGTTCCCAGCTTCCCAGACAGACGAATCCCCAAAATGGTAGACTTGTTGAGGTGGAAATTTGGCCACTCTCACCTATACAAATCAAAGGACTTCCTTCATGAGCAGGAGTCCACAACTCAATTAGGATTCAGGTCATGTCACCTATGGTCATCCTAGTAAAATGTAAGTCTCTATTATTAACGACGTTATATAAAGAGACTAATCATTTCGTGGTTCGGTCTTATACAAACTTTTTGTATAGGATACTCTAGCTCATATGTTTCCACATGAATGATTAGGATTAGATCATTTGAAGCACTTTACAACACTTGTAACACCTACAAAGCGGGCCTTCTCCGTAGTGTCACCAGGATAAGGTACCCAGTCTTATCCATCTACTACAAACCATTTAGGTTATTATTTAAACAAGATCCACTTGTATGTCTCTACATACTTATTTAAATTACATGAAATATCCTCGGATATGTTGGGATTGGTGTCCTAATTCTCTCGGAGTCTCGTAGGTTGTCAACATTGTACACATTGTTATTAATAAAATAAGAGTTATTTTATTTGCATTTAATCATATCCAATAAACAAAGATCCATGGTTATTGTATGCAAACTTAAGCATGTATATGAGATATACAATTGGATCATGCCTTAAGTAATAACCTAAAGGTCTGTAGTATAAGGATAAAGAAGGGATACCTTATCCTGATGACACTACAGATATGGCCCGCTTTGTAGAGGTTTACAAGTGTTGTGAACTACTACATATGGTCTGATTCTAACCATTCATATGGAGACATGCCAGTGAGAGTGTCCTATACAAAGAGTTTGTATAAGATTAGACCATGAGATGATTAGTCTCTTTATATAACGCCATTGATAATTGTGACTTACATCTCACTAAAACGACCATAGGTGACATGACCTTAATCCTGAGTGTTTTGGGAACTCCTTCCTATGAGGGTGGTCTTTTGATTAGTATGGTGAGAGTGGCTAGATTGCCAACTCAACAAGCTTACCTTTTTTAGGATTTTTTTGATTGGGGAGCTGGGAACTCAGTTACACAAGATGGAATTCCCTCATTCCCTGAAGCAGGGGTAAGTAGATAGATTGCTCCCTTAAGGGCTGAGTCTGGGTCTTAAACATAGTGGCCACACTCTCTCTTTAGAAGAGAGGACCCAGTCATAGTAGGACTATGAATTATTGTTCATTAGAGGAATCAGTGGTACTTAAGGAGTTAGATGTAACTATACGACAAAATGGTAAATTGGCCTAGCTGTACTTACGAGCGATCTGTGAAGGGTTATAACACTGTTGATTGGTTGATATGGACACAGAAATATATCTGTAGTGTGAAGAGTGTAGCTGTCGATCTTTAGTGAAGTGCCTGACAGTTCACGGATGGTGGATCTCGTGACTAAAGAGTTTAGTCAGTTATTCACGTACCGTTGGAGCTTCAAGCTACAGGTCCATAAGGTCTCTTTGGTAGCTCAATGGATTCAAGTTGAGAATAAGATTTTGGGTTGATTTGAAGTGTTCAAATTAACAAGAGGAAATTCAATTATATATGATATGATTGGTGTGATGTATGAGATACATCAAGTGGAGGAATCAATGTAAATATGATTTACATTAAGTACCATAAAAAAAAAAAAACTATGGTTTATATGTTTCATAAGATGAAATATTAAAACTATAGGTTATGAATAGAAAATGGTAAGTTGATTATCATATTTATTTATAATATATTAATTATATCATAATTAATTTCTTTTTCTCTAATAACCGATTGAGTGAGAGGTTATTGGTGGTTTTATGGTAACTGTGATATAAAAAGAAATTTTTTTTCCTAAAATTAGAAGTTACTTCATTCGAAAATACTCACGGATAAGCTATCAAGTGAAGGAGTTTCACTAAGTAATAGCGTTCAGAGACTAAATGATCGTTTAAGAGTTGACAATACGATCGTTGACCTTTTGATCATTGTTACAGGATCGAGTAGTAGAAGTTTATGTGATAGGCTTCATTTACTAAACGATCGAGCACATCGTCTATACGATAGACAACGTCTTATTTCCCACTTACTCAATCGTCTACTCGATCGTAGACCTCCAGCCTCTTCCTCAAGCCAAGATCAGACATAGCCCACAACTTCTAGATTCACACACCGAGAATACCAAGGTACCCATTGTGGTGGTGTCCTCACTCCGTTCGTGGATCAAGTTAGACTCGATTAGGTTCGAGGAGCTATTGGCCGTTCGTTGTATTCATGTTCGTTGGCTATACGGTCGTTGCGTTCAAGTGTGCTGATCTTGGACACTTGTAGATTGATCGAGGGATTCGTGAAGAATGGTTCTTCAAAGGTATGCATCCTTTATCCCTTGTGTCATTGTTTAACATGCTGTAATTTCTTGTTGTGCTTGACCTATTAATTTCCGTTTTTAGACTGTAATTGTTTATGTTCAATTCAAATGGAATTTAGAACGATCCCTTCCACTGCTCATGGAAATCTTCATGTTTGATTTCCTTCAATTGGTATCAAAGCCAGGTTTTCTGATATTCTAAATCCCGTTTCTGTTTTGAACTTCTTTTATAGTCGTGGTGGGTTTTAAGTTTTTTTGCATTGCGTTTAAGCGTTAAATGTGTTTGTGGATGTGTTGATGAATGTTTACGGGTTAATTGCCTCTATTTAAAGCTTTCTTTAAGTTTACATAGTGTTAATTTCTAAGGGCCTCTACATTTTTTTGGCATAATTAACAAGCAATCGAGTCAATATTCAAGGTGATTGAAGTTGTTTGAGTCGTTTGTGATGAAGTTTCAAAGCATGGAGATGCATTCTCATCGAGGAAGAAGACCAAGGGTTAGTCGTATCGTGTAGCCTAAGGTAAACGATCGTTGAGTGTTGGCTAAACGATTGTGTAGAAAAGTTTTGCGCGATCGTGTAGTATTTACTAAACAATTGTTTAGCTAATGCTAAACGATGGGGTAAAGCGTTTACTCTATCGCGTAGCGTTGGTTGCTCGATCGTGTAGACGTTGGAGGTAAATGATCGCGTTAAAAAAAAAAAAAAGAAAAAGCCCCAAAAATTGAAAAAATTTTGCTTTCATTCGTTTAATAAAAAAGATGCGCGCACTAAACGATCGTGTAGTTAGCATGCTTCATCTTATAGTCACTGACTACACGATCACCCGGTATACGATATCTTGATGCTTGCTCACCGATCGTTTAGACGATTGTGATTCACTGCATCGTTATCGTGTAGTTGATTGCTTAAGGCTTGTGTTGCACAATCGCGTGCCTTCATGCTTCATCACATAGTCAAAGGTACACGATCGTTGCTAAACAATCGTTTATGCTCACACAACGTTGCTAAACGATTGAGTAAAGTGTTTACTCTCTAGTGTAGGTGATAACGGGCAGAAATGCACGTTATTACATTGCTAAGTTAGTAAATAATGAAGGTTTGCATTGATAAAATATGTTAGATTGCGTCCAAAAAGCATTAAGTTTCTAACATTACAGTCACATGCGTTCATCGCATAAAAACAACTAAGTTTTGTATTTTTATACAGAATATGCATTGACGCAAGGCGACAAGCGTGATCACAAGAAATCATCGGTCGAGCGCAGCATTACCGCAAGACTTTGGGTGATTTGTGCTTGCAAGCATCTTCTCAAGAAGGATTGCTGCATAAAGTCGATGCAACTTGGTGGGCGCATCTAGGTTAAAGGCATAATTAATCACGATGGGACAGAAAGCTGATGACAGTCGAATCCGAATTAAGTTGACAAGCCGCTAACGATAACAAGTACACTCAGGTTTTCGGCGACAAATATTCGGCACATCAGTCAGAGAATTAAAGCCATCCCATCTGTGCAATCATAAGAAAGAAGCCGCCTTTCACCCCGAAGCTCTATAAATACCGAGGGAATTCTTCAGAAAAAGAGTTCGGATACTTAGATAAATTTCTCCATAATTTAGCCTTGTCCATAGTTTTCCTTTTTATTTTAAGGCAGAGCAAGAGAAGATCCGAGACGCTGGAAGATTGCTCAGGGTAACTTGAGAGAGAACCCAGAGGCATAGAAAGCAGAGAGCGAGCCGACTCTCGCGAGAGCGAGATTATCTTTTGAACACAAGTAGAAAAGACAGTGTAAAAGCCTGGGAAGCAAGAGATTGCTACCAGGCTCTTTATTCTCTTCTTGCATTGTCATCATCGCATTTTATCTATGATCGCATAACATGAACACATCCTAGGAAGTGTTAGCCGAAACCTTTCTCAACCTGTTCACCGCATACTCATCGCATCTTCTATTTTATCAAATCTTTTTTAAACTCTGCCGCATTTGTTTATTTTTATTACCGCAAACAACATTCCCAACAATTACTTGATTTATTTGGTTACCGCAAAGTCTTCTGAGAAAGTACCACCGCATATTGTTTTCCTAAGTCTTTGAGTTCGACCCTGGACTTACCAGGAAACTCAGTGGGGTTTACACTTGGATTCCACTGAGAAAACTTGAGTGCTCAATGCATTTTCATCATCGTATTTCATCCATAATTCCACCTCATAAAATAACGTATCAAGCTTTTAGTACCGTTGCTAGGGACTTTGGCAAATCAGTGTGCTAACAGTAACTTTTATGATTTCTTTGCAGACTCTCAATCTTTGGTGAATTACGACCTGGAGATTGAGAGGAACTTCACACGGAGAATAAGAAATAGCCACCAACCACAACAGTCAGATAAAGAAGATATGGCAGAGCAGCCTGGAAACGGAGCACCAAACGAAAAAACATCATGGCGAATCCAATCCTACTGGCAAATGATCGTAATAGACCCATTAGGGACTATGCATCGCCAAACCTCTATGATTTCCCTCCAGGAATCATGAGGCCTGCCCTTGACGGAAGCAGATTTAAAATGAAACCGGTGATACTGCAGATGATCCAGACTGCAGGACAATTCAAAGGACAGCATGGCGAGGACCCGCATGCCCACCTCCGTAGTTTTATAGAAATCTGCGACAATTTTGTGTTCCAGAACATCTCTTGCCGAAGAAGTTCGACTAACTTTGTTTCCATTTTCTTTGCGTGATCAGGCAAGAAAATGGGTGTATTCCCTCGAGCTAGGAGAGATCACTTCATGGGAACAGGTCGTAGAGAAGTTCATGAAAAAATATTTTCCACCTATTGAGAATGCTAGAGGAAGGAAACTAATCACCAATTTTGAACAAGACATGTACGAATCGCTCAGCGATACCTGGGCGAGGTTTAAGAGGTTGGTCAGGGACTGTCCACACAATGGATTGCCAGACTGCCTTCAGATGGAAATCTTTTATCATGGTTTAAATCCCGCTTCGCAGACTGCTGCCAATGCGACAGCTGCTGGCTGCCTGCTAGACAAAACGTATGACGAGGCTAAGAACATCTTGGATCACATCTTTAAAAACCACGAGGATTGGAGAGAGAGTGATCAGAGACTGGGAATCAAGGATAACGATGCAAGTAATGGTGCTATTGCTTCGCTATAGAATAAGATGACCACAATGATGAACCTAATTCAAGGAATCGCGATCAACAGCCCAACACCGTAAAGTGGGTAAGTAAACACAATTAATCAAAACACCATAAGGTGTGCGACTTGCGGTGATGGACATGTGATGGAAGATTGCCCGAAAAATCCACAATCTGTATACTTTTAAGAGCTGTCTCTTATACACATCTAGATGTGTATAAGAGACAGATGGAAGAATGCCCACAGAATCCACAGTCTATTTACTTTGTGAAAAATAATCCATTTTCTAATACCTACAACCCCGGGTGGAGAAACCACCCCAATTTTGCATGGAAGAATCAGCAGCAGAATTTCCAATCTGTGGCACAGAAAGAAGGGCCATCTGGATTCTTCCCGCGAAATAACGGTTAGACAAGCAATCAAGCCAGTAGCTCGCAACTGCCGCAATCATCCTCCTTGGAAAGCTTATTGAAGTAGTATATCGAGAAAAATGAAACTGTGCTTCAAAGTTAGGCGACGTCCATCTGTAATCTAGAATTACAGATGAGCCAGATTGCGAGCGAGCTAAAGAACAGACCGCAAGGGGTCTTGCCAAGTTCAACAGAACTCCCGCGCAACCCAGGGGGATCAGGTAAAAAGCAATGTCAAGTAGTGACATTGCGAAGTGGAAAAACTGTGGAAGGAGAAAGACAGAAGCCTAGCCGGATTGCTCCCATTGCATTGGACCCTGAGATTACAGTAACTCAAGAAGAAGAAAAATGAGCAAAAGAAGCAATAGAGCCAGAAGTTGCGTCCACCTCAAAGTCGACAGAGAAGGGGACCGTGAGAATGCAGTTACCACCTTTCCCATAGAGACTCGAAAAGAAAAAGAATGATGAGGTACAGTACCAATGCTTCCTGACTATGTTAAAACAATTACATATTAATATTCCGTTCAGTGAAGCGATTGAGGAGATGCCTGCTTACGCAAAGTTTTTGAAGGATATGGTAACTAAGAAGATGGGCACTGGTAAGTTTGCCACGGTGGCTTTAACACAAAGTTCAAAATCAATAATTCCACCGAAGATGAGCAATCCTGGGAGCTTTACTATACCTTGCTCTATTGGAGGACTGTATATTGGGCAAGCATTGTGTGACCCTAGAGCCAGCATCAACTTGATGCCTTTTCCGATCTTTAAGCAGCTGAATGTGGGACAACTTGCGCCCACAACCATGACTCTCCAACTTGCAGATAGATCTCTAGTGCGTCCAGAGGGGAAGGTGAAGGACGTGCTGATCACCATCAACAAATTTATCCTACCAGCCGACTTCATCACCTTGGATTACGAAGCCAACAAAGATGTGTCCATCATCCTGGGGCGACCATTTTTATCAACAGGTCGTGCCCAGATCGATGTGCACAAAGGAGAGATCACTTTGAGCATAAATGGACAGAAGCTCAAGTTTAACATCATTCGTGCCATGAAGTTCCCTGACGAAGAAGACCTGCATGAATCTAACGACAACCAGAATTTGACTGAGGAATAAAAGCTTGACGAAGAGAATGAAGAAGAGGATGCAAGCGCATCCATTGTTACATGTAATGCGATCATAAAAAATACAAACAAGGAAGTTGAGATGATCGCAACCCAAGAAGAAGAGCTAACAGTAAAAGAAGAAAGAAAAACAACGCAACCGTCCTTAGTAGAACCACTAATAATGGAATTGAAGACCCTGTCGAACCACTTAAAGTATGCATTTTTTAGCAGAATGACAAGCTGCCAGTAATTATTTCCTTGGAACTTAATGAAGACCAGAAGAATGCGTTGATGAGCATTCTAAGGAAACATGTGCGAGTAATTGGCTAGATGCTTGCAGACATTCAAGGAATTAGCCCAGCGTACTGTATGCAGCGAATTCATCTCGAAGAAAATCACAAGGCAACGATCAAACATCAGCGCAGACTCAACCCTGCGATGAAAGAGGTCGTTAAAAAGGAGATCATTATGTGGTTAATGCGGGCATTATTTATCCGATAGCAGATCGCACGTGGGTCATCCCCCTACAGTGTGTGCCAAAAAAGGGTGGCATGATGGTAGTCCCGAACGAAAATAATGAGCTAATACCGCAAAGAACCGTCACCGGGTGGCGTATTTGCATGGACTATCGCAAGCTGAATGCGGCAACGAAGAAAGATCATTTCCCTCTACCGTTCATTGATCAAATGCTAGATCGTCTAGCTGGAAATGACTTTTACTGCTTTTTGGATGGCTATGTCGGGTATAACTAGATTATGATTGCTCTAGAAGATCAGGACAAGACCACATTCACCTGTCCATATGGGACTTTTGCTTTTCGCCGCATGCCATTCGACCCCTGCAATTCGCCGAGCACGTTCCAAAGGTGCATGATGGCCATTTCAGACTATCTTGAGGGCTCTGTTGAAATCTTCATGGACGACTTCTCTATCTATGGACAAACCTATAAAGTTGTGTGGCCTACCTAGGGAAGATACTGAAAAGATGCGAGGAGACGAATCTCGTTCTTAACTGGGAAAAATGCCATTTTATGGTAAAGAAGGGCATCATGCTAGGGCACAACGTATCACGGGACAGGTTGGAGGTGGATAAAGCAGAAATAGAAGCAATAGAAAAACTCTCACCTCCAACAAGTGTAAAGGCTATACGAAGTTTCTTGGGGCATGCCGGATTTTACAGACGCTTTGTCAAAGACTTTTCGAAAATAGCACGACCGCTAAGTGTGTTGATGGAGGTTGATAGAAAATTTGATTTTGACGACAATTGCCTCAATGCATTCATGATTTTGAAGAACGCGCTGACAACCGTGCCCGTGTTGATCGCACCTGATTGGACACTTCCTTTTGAATTATTGTGCGATGCAAACGGGTATGCGATGGGAATGGCTCTGGCATAGAAGAGAAAAATAATATTACATCCCATCGCATATGCAAGTAAGACATTGAATCCTGCTCAGACTAACTATACCACCACAGAAAAAGAGCTACTTGCGGTAATTTTTGCGTTGGAAAATTTTAGAGCGTATCTGCTGGGAACAAAAGTACTCATCCACATTGATCATTCGGCAATAAAGTATTTAATGAAAAAGAAGGATACGAAGCTGAGGTTGATCAGATGGGTTCTCCTCCTCCAAGAATTTGACATAGAAATAATTGATTGCAAGGGGACAGAGAACCAAGTTGCGGATCACTTGTCCAGATTGAAAAATCCAGAGGTTGACCACAATGAGTCAGAGGTGAGTGCGGTGTTCCCAGATGAGCAGCTGTTCCATATTGAAGAATTGCTTTGGTATTCTGACATAGTCAACTATCTAGTTTGCGAGAAATTTTCAGAGGATTATACTGACCACCAGAAGAAAAGGCTCAAGTACAAATGCAGATCATATTTCTGAGATGAGCCGAATCTGTATAAAAAGGGGGCAGACCAGATTCTGCGACTATGCATACCAAATGCTACTCCACAACGCATATTATCACAATGTCACGACTCACCATATGGTGGCCACTTCGAAGGACAGTGCACTGCAGCTAAAGTGTTATAGAGTGGATTCTACTGGCCAACATTGTTTAAGGATGCAGCTGACTACGTGATAAACTGTGATCGGTGCCAACGCACAGGTAAAATTTCATGGAAACATGTAATGCCTATGAACATAATCTTGAAACTTGAGTTGTTCGACGTATGGGGTATCGACTTCATGGGACCATTCCCTCCCTTGAATGGTAAAAATTATATTTTGTTAGTCGTCGGCTATATATCCAAGTGGGTTGAAGTAGTGGCATGCGCCGTAAGCGATGCAGCGGTAGTCTCTCAATTCCTGAAGAAAAACATTTTCTCTCGTTTGGGCACCCCACGTGCCATAAAAAGTGATGAAGGGTCCTACTTTGTCAATCATAATGTCAAGGAACTGCTGCGCAAATACAACATTCTCCACAAAGTAGTGTTCATTGCTATCGTGATTCGAGCTAGAAGTGTATTGTATAAAATAATATGGAAAAATAAGTTCCAAGTATGAATGATGCGTTGATGCTTTGATGCATTTATGTATTCGTAACGTGTTGATGCGTTAGAGATGTGCAACAGAACGCACGACACTCCTCTATTGACGTTCAAGTTTTCCTAAATCAAACCTAAGTATAAATCCAATTTAGGTTTCTGGTAAGTCCAGCGTCGAACTCAGGGATTCAGATTAAGTTAACGCAGACCTTGCATTGTAGCTGTTGTAGGGGTTTCCTAAATGTATGAAGAAATGTGTCATTTACACTAAGGTGTTGTGTGTGTGCGCAAGAAGATACAAAAGGGTTGAGCAGAGAATGATGGGTCGTGTAGAAATGGATTTTAATGCAAGTGGTATGCGTCGATTTAAGATGAATGTACACGAACTAGAATGTGATGTGAATGAAATGGCTTGCTTATCTTTGTTTATGCATTAGACTCTTATTCGACACTTCTCAATACGAATAACATACAAAACCTATCTCTAGAATGCATGCATTAAACACAAGATGCAGTAAAACACTAGTAAGTCTATCTCTAGATGGACTATGCATTCTAACTTGATGTTGGCTTATTTATTCTCTCGAATAGTCTAAGCTACAGATGCTTTTACCAATTGATCAAGTTGGCTTAAGTTTTTTAGATGGAATTTTGCATGAAGTATAAATGCATCCAACATAAACAAGAAATAAACAATGGCAAAGTGTGATAGATTAAATATATGAATTTATAAAGAAGCAGATTGTCTTTACAAAAGCAATACTTAATCAGATGAAAGAATGAAAGCGATAAATGAGATGAAAGGAACTGAGTCAAGCCATAGAGTACAATCTCTTGTATCTCTTTGGCTCAATTCTAGTTGTGTACAATCACTTGTATAAGAATTGGACGAAATGTCTCTCTCAAGCTCGACTTCCTCCGCTCCTTGATCGGCGATGATGGTGGTTCTCTTTCCTTCTGCTCTTCTTGGCACCACAGCACAGCTCTAAATATCTAAAACTACGACTAAGCTAATATTGAGAGTGAGAACTTGAAATTTTCTGAACTTCGAACTTTGGAGGGATTTCATCTATTTATAGGCGTTGATCATCCCTAGCTTGGTGATGAGCAGCATTAAAGTCCATGCCCTGGTCAGCTGCCTGACACTCAGAAGCTTTTCAGACACAGCTTGCTGCAGGTGCCCATGCTTGTAAGTGGTGATTTGACATAAACAGCCTAAATCAATGAATCTTCCTTGCGTTGAATCCCTCCGACGCATGGCCCATGCGTTAGAACTTGCCTGTAACACTTTCTTAATCATGCGTTAGCCTCTTGTTGAAATCCTGCAATATAATGCGTTAGTGCCACAGAATTTTAGTAATAAACATTCTTTTGCATGAGTTTGCTAATGTTTAAGTAATTCCATACGTTTCGTCTAAAAATGAGGAGAATTTATCATTAAAAACCTTAATTGTTCCAACTTATGAGCCACAATAACTTGTATTTCTACAAGTTATCACCACCCCCAAATTTGAACAATGCTTGTCCTCAAGCATTCCATAAATAATTCTTTGTTATCTCCCTTGTCTTTAGTGTGCAGAGTTTGCCTCTCATCATATTCAATTATAAGCTTGAGACAAGAGTTTGGAAAATGTAACACAAATTGACACTTTTCTAAAAGGAATAATGTTTAGTTTTGGGTGCAACAAGCCTTTCATCAACAACTCCTTTCGTTTCTCAAAACATTCCCATTTTTTCTAAACCAACAATACGTTAGATGCTTTTTAAAATAGATGCCGGATAAAAAGAAAAAAGTATGAATTTTCAATTACCCATGTGTTGTTCTAGGTATCCCACTTTCATTTTGGCTTGCCCCCATGGGTGTCATGCGTGCATCCAACTACGGGTGAGAACCCTTCACAACTAAACTCATATCTACATTTATGCGTTTCATGATACAACTTCTTTAAACTAGATAGAGGAGTTTTATGGGACGCACTGGTCTAGGAGACTTAACTTCGTTTTGGCTTGCCCCCACGGGTGTCATGCAAGTATCCAACTATGACTAAGTGCCTGTTCCAACTTTTTAGCTCATGCCACTTTGAAGTTTTTTTTCTTTTAGAGTAATGACAGAGAAGTTGCGTTTAATATTTTTCTATTTTGTTCCCTTTCTTTTTTGATGTACTCAATTAATGCGTCTTAACTCGGATTTCCTTCATCCCCAAATTTGGAGATGAGCTAAATTCTCATTGCTAAGAAAGAAATAAAATTTTGAAAAGGCTTTGAGAGTTCCAAAAGGAGTTTTGATTTAGAGCTTACATGTGTTAGAAAGACAACATGTAGTCTTTTTAGAGAAGTTTAGGCTTTGTTGATTTTCCTAACGCCTACTCTATATTTATAGATTTCATGTTACTGATATCATTGAGGTAAGACAAAGCACAAGACTAGAAAATGGCTAAAGAACAAAAAAAAAGTATGCTAAGGTCAAACGCAAGGAAAAAATGATAGAAATTTTTCATTTATTTTCATAGGATAACATGAAATAAACAAACAAGGCAAACAAATACAAAAGATCATAAAATAAATCAAAATACAAAATAACCAACACCCCAAAACTTTATTGTGCTGGCGCATCATCCCTACGTTCTTCTGTAGGATCTTCATCCATAAAGCGTAAAGGGTTTCTAAGATGAGTAGGTAATGGAGGCAGGGCAAACATTCTGACTAAGACCTGATTAATTTACTGCATTGTATAAAAAAATTGGTCTTGCATTCTTCTTGTTTGCTGCCTTAAGTAATCTCTTAGAACCCTGTTTTGTTGTTGAAGACCTTCAATGGACACGACCAATGGTCTGAGTTGATCACTAATGAAAGTTTTCAACTTCTCAATGTCAGTGCTGCATTGAGGTGGTGTTGGCTCTTCACTTCTTTCAACTGGATCTTCAAAATTTACTGCGTTACTCGACCCCTAACCCAGTTGGTTCAAAAATGGTTGGAGGAGGCAAAAAAGTGGGAATTGTAATTGGTGAGGGCTAAGGAAGGGGACAAGGGATGTCTTGATCTACATCAGTAGGCTCTTGATGCGTTGGATCAAGACTCCCTTCTCACGGGGCCACTGGTGAGTTTTGAAGAGTGAGGTTTAGGTTTGGTCGTGCTTCTTCATTCGTAAGTGCAAGCTCTGCTTCATAATCTTCATTCTCTGAAGCTTCATCGTTGTATTCAATAATCCAGACGCGTCTTCTTTAGGGGGTGCATTTGGATGATCGAGGTGTCGTTACCACTTCTTTGCGAGGTAGGGCAGGCTGATGCGACGAACCATGAAGCAAACGCCTGATTAACTTGATGTCCATCAGACCATCAGTCTCCTCATAATCATCCCTCAGAGGGATGCCCCCGCGTTCACATAGTGCATAGATCAGCCATGGAAAATACAGTTGTCCTCGTGGTTTGTTCTTGATGGCTTTGATTTGATCCCTTAATATTCTTCCTACATCTAAAAGGATGCACTGCATGATATAGTAGGTAGCCAAGATGCGTTCTTTGACAATGTCTCATTATGCGTTATAGGCATGATGCTTCTCTTAATCAGATAATAACATAGATTCGCGTCTGGCATCAAGTTCCTGAAAGCTAGTATCTTTTGCTCCATTTCTTGACATTTGCCATTTGCTTCAAGGCTTGGCTACCACTCTTAACGCATCTTCTACTTGGCTCGGCGTTGGTTGTTTTCAAGATGCGGTTGCCTTCTACATCCGGATTACTCGTGATATTGAACACTTCATTGATCTTATCGCTAAGAAGCGCACCAATACCCCATCAACAAATGCTGTACTTTTCTCTATAATCGAACTCACTACTGTAAAACTGGCAGACAAGGTTGGGCCAAATTCTGTGTGCCCAACGCATAACTGACCCCAACCCATTGCTTCTATTGGTTTCAGTTATGTATGCTGGCAATGGGTGGCGTTTAGGAAAAAAGCCTTTCTCTGCAAGAATATCACTGAGCTGGCGCTACCTTCCTTTAGTCTTTTTAGGTAACGCGTCAGTTACCTTGCGCTTGCTCGCCTCATATGCCTTGGTTTCCTACGCCAGCTCTCTTAATTCGTTTTCCAATTCCCTTTGGAGAGCTGACTTCCTTCGCCCCTGCCTTGCGCGTTGATAATCTTCCAATTCCTTCTCTAACGCGTTATGCCTTGAGCAGCTCCCACGCGTTGCATCCTCAGAACCGGTTGTGGACTGCTCATCCTCATCCTTCAAGATTAATTTTCTCTTTCTCGTCACTCTCTTTGCTTTTGAGCGCCCTTTATTCGCGTTAGTTTGGCGAGATTGCGACACATCTGGGCCAACTTCCCTTTCTTTCTCTTCTTCACCTTCTTCTTCGAACTCTGCTTCGAGTATCATTGCATAGCACTCCGCTTCATCCATTTCAAGTGATGTGTTGGGTGGGTCAGAACGTATCACTTGCTCTTCTTGGCCTTGATTCAGACTTGCCAAGATTGCTCCAAACAATTCTTGCCCGTCCCTTCGATCCAATTCCGCTAGTTTTTCGAGATTTCGCTCTGACGCAGGACTGTCAGAGTTGGGCCTTGGTAGAGTGAATGGTGGGGTGTCGGATGGGGTATGCGACGACCCAGGGGATGGACACGTTGGTTCCGTCCTCCGCTCACTCAGACTTGGCGGCTCGGATTCTTTCATGTTTTTCTCTAACGCAAGGACCTCGCACACTTGGGTCACTTCTTCTTCAGGCAACTCTATTCTGTTCAGTTGACATTCTTCACTGTCTGGGAACTTTAATGCGTTTAACACATTAAACTTCACTTCCTAATTACGCGCATCGTTAATTCTCCCTTATGCACATCTATTAACACTTTCCCAGTGGCTAGAAAGGGGCGTCCAAGAATAATTGATACATCCCTGTTTGCTTCATAGTCTAAGATGATAAAATCTGCTAGGAATATAAAGTTGTCAACTTTTACCAGAACGTCTTCAATCTTTCCTTCAGGGTACTTGATTGTTTTGTCAGCGAGTTGAAGAGTAACAGAAGTGGGTTGTGTTTCACCTATTCCCAATTTCTTGAAGATTGAGAGTGGCATGAGATTAATGCTTGCTCCCAAATCACACAACGCATGTCCCATATCCAACCCTCCAATCGAGCACGGAACTATGAAGCTCCCAGGGTCCTTCTGTTTCTTGGGTAGACTGTTGCTTAATAACGCATTGCACTCCTGCGTTAACGCAATTACCTCCATTTCACTGACTTTCCTTTTTTTCGTCAGAATGTCCTTCAAAACTTTGACATATTTTGGCATTTGCTCCAAGGCTTCTATAAGTGAAATATTGATATGCAATTGCCTCAGGAGTTCAAGAAAACGCTTAAATTGTTGTTCATCATTCTTCTTCATCAAGCGTCTAAGGAATGGTGCATTCAGCGGCACCGTAGGTTTTCCCGCGTTAGACGTGCTTGGCTCTGAATGGCTTGTGGTTTCAGGCGTTCTTTCTTCTTGATNCATTCAGCGGCACCGTAGGTTTTCCCGCGTTAGACGTGCTTGGCTCTGAATGGCTTGTGGTTTCAGGCGTTCTTTCTTCTTGATCTTTTAATGCCATTGAACGTGTGTTGCGTTCTTCTGAAGGATTGTTGTTTCTTGGATTCATGGTTCTTTCTTCAAGAGCTTTGCCACTTCGCAATGTCACCGCATGACATTGCTCCTTTCCATTGTTATTCCCAGGGGTTTCGGTGTTGCTAGGCAAAACTCTAGGCTGCCTATTCTTTAACTCACTTGCTATCTACCTCACCTGTATCTCCAGGTTTCTGATAGATGATGCTTGGCTTTTCAGCAACGCGTCATTCTGGACGATGTACTCCTTTAATAGGTTTTCAAGCATGGAGATGCTAAGCTCGATGCCTGACCTCCACTATTAAAGGGTTGTTGGTGTGGCTGATGCATTGGTTGGAATGCAGGCGGCGGTTCTTGTCTTTGTTGCTGGTTCGCCCCTGGGTGTTGCTCTTGTTGATTTCCTGTCCAAGAAAAATTTGGATGGTTCCTCCATCCGGGATTATATGTATTTGAAATTAGGTTGTTTTTAATGAAGCATACTAATTGAGGATTTTGTGGGCAATCAGCGTAGAAATGGGGATCTCCACAGCCCACACAGCTAACCATGGGCTGCACGAATGTGTCTACCTGATTTACCTTTCGCTAAGTTGATGCATTCCCTACTGACATGTTCTGCAAAAGGTTGGTCATAGTAGCCACTTATGCAAAAAGTGTGGCTATTGCGTTGGAATCGATAGAATTAACATTCTGAGATCTCCTCTTCCTGTCAGTTCTTGCTTCATACGTATCGTCCACCCATTCCATGTTGTGCTTAGCAATGCAGTCTAATATCTTCTTAGCTTCAGTGTAAGATTTATCCATAATTCCACCAGCTGCAGCTGCGTCGGCTGCCATCTGTGATGCTCTGTTCAATCTACCATAAAAAGTCTCTATCTGGATGGTTAGTGGTAATCCATGGTTCGGGCAATTTTAGTCCAACCCCTTAAAACACTCCCATGCGGCACTTAAGGTTTCAGGTTCTTCTTGCTCAAAGTTCATGATCTCTCGACGCCTCCTTGCGTTGGTGGTAGGTGGGAAGTATTTTTGCATGAATTTCTCCACCAACTTCTCCCAGGTTGTGATCTCACCAGGCTCCAGTGAGCTTACCCATTGCTTTGCGTCGTCACGCAAAGAATAAGGAACAGAGATAGCCTGATTGCTTCTGGGGTGATTCCAAGAATCGCAAAGGAGTTACACGTTTCCAGGAAACGTTTCATGTGGGCGTGAGGATCTTCTTCACGACCATCCCCAAATTGTCCAGCAGTTTGTAGCATTTAAAGCATCATAGATTTCATTTCGAATCTTGTCCCATCTGGCGTAGGGTATATGATTCCTGGTGAGAAATCATACAATATAGGAGACACATACTCCCTCATGGGATACGTATTACTGTTCACCATTAGGATCGGATTTTGCACAGTGTGAGTTAGTTGTTGAGCTAAGTTCTGATTTGCATGGTTGTCCACCATTTCTTGTTGCCTATTTTATTGTCTGAGAAGTTGTTGCCTCAACCTACGACGACGATTAGATCGATTTCTACGTCGGAAGGTCCTTTCAATCTCAGGGTCGTATACAAGTTCAAGAATGCTCTCCCTGCTCATAAACGTTTACAAGCTTCATCTTAGCTCGTAATACTCCTTCGCTGAAGTGTTTCTACAAAAGATACGAGCAAAATTTCTAGTTAGTTTTGATACTGAATCCCCGGCAACGGCGCCAAAAACTTGTTTGTTGCTATCGTGATTCGAGCTAGGAGTGTATTGTATAAAATAATGTGGAAAAATAAGTTCCAAGTATGAATGATGCGTTGATGCTTTGATGTGTTTATGTATTCGTAACGTGTTGATGCGTTAGAGATGTACAACAGAATGCACGACACTCCTCTATTGACGTTCAAGTTTTCCTAAATCATACCCAAGTATAAATCCAATTTAGGTTCCTGGTAAGTCTAGGGTCGAACTCAGGAATTCAGATTAAGCTAACGCAGACCTTGCGTTGTAGCTGTTGTAGGGGTTTCTTAAATGTATGAAGAAATGTGTTATTTACACTAAGGTGCTCTGTGTGTGTGCAAGAAGATACAAAAGGGTTGAGCAGAGAATGATGGGTCGTGTGGAAATGGATTTTAATGCAAGTGGCATGCGTCGATCTAAGATGAATGTACACGAACTAGAATGTGATGTGAATGAAATGGCTTGCTTATCTTTGTTTATGCATTAGACTCTTATTCAACACTTCTCAATGCGAATAATATACAAAACCTATCTCTAGGATGCATGCGTCAAACACAGGATGCAGTAAAACACTTGTAAGTCTATCTCTAGATGTATTATGCGTTCTAACTTGATGCTGGCTTATTTATTCTCTCGAATAGTCTAAGCTACAAATGCTTTTACCAGTTGATCAAGTTGGCTTAAGCATTTGAGATGGAATTTTGCATGAAGTATAGATGCATCTAAAATAAACAAGAAATAAACAATGGCAAAGTTTGATAGATTAAATACATGAATTTATAAAGAAGCAGATTGTCTTTACAAAAGCAATACTTAATCGGATGAAAGAATGAAAGCGATAAATGAGATGAAAAGAACTGAGTCAAGCCGCAGAGTACAATCTCTTGTATCTCTTTGGCTCAATTCTAGTTGTGTACAATCACTTGTATAAGAATTGGACGAAGTGTATCTCTCAAGCTCAACTTCCTCCGCTCCTTGATCGGCGATGATGGTGGTTCTCTTTCCTTCTGCTCTTCTTGGCACCACAGCACAGCTCTAAATATCTAAAACTACGACTAAGCTAATATTGAGAGTGAGAACTTGAAATTTTCTGAACTTCGAACTTTGGAGGGATTTCATCTATTTATAGGCGTTGATCATCCCTAGCTTGGTGATGAGCAGCATTAAAGTCCATGCCCTGGTCAGCTGCCTGACACTCAGAAGCTTTTCAGACACAGCTTGCTGCAGGTGCCCATGCTTGTAAGTGGTGATTTGACATAAACAGCCTAAATCAATGAATCTTCCTTGCGTTGAATCCCTCCGACGCATGGCCCATGCGTTAGAACTTGCCTGTAACACTTTCTTAATCATGCGTTAGCCTCTTGTTGAAATCCTGCAATATAATGCGTTAGTGCCACAGAATTTTAGTAATAAACATTCTTTTGCATGAGTTTGCTAATGTTTAAGTAATTCCATACGTTTCGTCTAAAAATGAGGAGAATTTATCATTAAAAACCTTAATTGTTCCAACTTATGAGCCACAATAACTTGTATTTCTACAAGTTATCACCACCCCCAAATTTGAACAATGCTTGTCCTCAAGCATTCCATAAATAATTCTTTGTTATCTCCCTTGTCTTTAGTGTGCAGAGTTTGCCTCTCATCATATTCAATTATAAGCTTGAGACAAGAGTTTGGAAAATGTAACACAAATTGACACTTTTCTAAAAGGAATAATGTTTAGTTTTGGGTGCAACAAGCCTTTCATCAACAACTCCTTTCGTTTCTCAAAACATTCCCATTTTTTCTAAACCAACAATACGTTAGATGCTTTTTAAAATAGATGCCGGATAAAAAGAAAAAAGTATGAATTTTCAATTACCCATGTGTTGTTCTAGGTATCCCACTTTCATTTTGGCTTGCCCCCATGGGTGTCATGCGTGCATCCAACTACGGGTGAGAACCCTTCACAACTAAACTCATATCTACATTTATGCGTTTCATGATACAACTTCTTTAAACTAGATAGAGGAGTTTTATGGGACGCACTGGTCTAGGAGACTTAACTTCGTTTTGGCTTGCCCCCACGGGTGTCATGCAAGTATCCAACTATGACTAAGTGCCTGTTCCAACTTTTTAGCTCATGCCACTTTGAAGTTTTTTTTCTTTTAGAGTAATGACAGAGAAGTTGCGTTTAATATTTTTCTATTTTGTTCCCTTTCTTTTTTGATGTACTCAATTAATGCGTCTTAACTCGGATTTCCTTCATCCCCAAATTTGGAGATGAGCTAAATTCTCATTGCTAAGAAAGAAATAAAATTTTGAAAAGGCTTTGAGAGTTCCAAAAGGAGTTTTGATTTAGAGCTTACATGTGTTAGAAAGACAACATGTAGTCTTTTTAGAGAAGTTTAGGCTTTGTTGATTTTCCTAACGCCTACTCTATATTTATAGATTTCATGTTACTGATATCATTGAGGTAAGACAAAGCACAAGACTAGAAAATGGCTAAAGAACAAAAAAAAAGTATGCTAAGGTCAAACGCAAGGAAAAAATGATAGAAATTTTTCATTTATTTTCATAGGATAACATGAAATAAACAAACAAGGCAAACAAATACAAAAGATCATAAAATAAATCAAAATACAAAATAACCAACACCCCAAAACTTTATTGTGCTGGCGCATCATCCCTACGTTCTTCTGTAGGATCTTCATCCATAAAGCGTAAAGGGTTTCTAAGATGAGTAGGTAATGGAGGCAGGGCAAACATTCTGACTAAGACCTGATTAATTTACTGCATTGTATAAAAAAATTGGTCTTGCATTCTTCTTGTTTGCTGCCTTAAGTAATCTCTTAGAACCCTGTTTTGTTGTTGAAGACCTTCAATGGACACGACCAATGGTCTGAGTTGATCACTAATGAAAGTTTTCAACTTCTCAATGTCAGTGCTGCATTGAGGTGGTGTTGGCTCTTCACTTCTTTCAACTGGATCTTCAAAATTTACTGCGTTACTCGACCCCTAACCCAGTTGGTTCAAAAATGGTTGGAGGAGGCAAAAAAGTGGGAATTGTAATTGGTGAGGGCTAAGGAAGGGGACAAGGGATGTCTTGATCTACATCAGTAGGCTCTTGATGCGTTGGATCAAGACTCCCTTCTCACGGGGCCACTGGTGAGTTTTGAAGAGTGAGGTTTAGGTTTGGTCGTGCTTCTTCATTCGTAAGTGCAAGCTCTGCTTCATAATCTTCATTCTCTGAAGCTTCATCGTTGTATTCAATAATCCAGACGCGTCTTCTTTAGGGGGTGCATTTGGATGATCGAGGTGTCGTTACCACTTCTTTGCGAGGTAGGGCAGGCTGATGCGACGAACCATGAAGCAAACGCCTGATTAACTTGATGTCCATCAGACCATCAGTCTCCTCATAATCATCCCTCAGAGGGATGCCCCCGCGTTCACATAGTGCATAGATCA
>NC_052360.1:545073-569202 GCF_009727055.1 Benincasa hispida
TCATACCACCGTAGTCCCACAACCTGGTTCTGATCAGAGGCTAGTAGGTCCAACTCTAGTGGTGGTTGTTCGTTTGGGTCGAGATTCAGCGAGAAGGAGCAGTTTTGAGAGCTACAATGGTCCTATAATTTACTATTTTTTCTCAAATTGCAGCTATTTTCCTTAATTTAAAAGCAATTAGAGTGTAATTAGGTCCTTATTCGCGCTGCGTATGTCTCGAGTTCCATCAACATAACAGTAAGTCAATTTCATGAAAATGTGGTGCTTCTAATTCTAGGATTTATATGTTGAATGCAAAAGTGTCCACTAGAGTTTATCCTAAGTCTCTACTTTGTCCATCGATGATGCAAAAATGCATTGAAAGCAGTGACCGCAGATTCAATCGTATCCTATCTCTAGGATGCATGCGAGCATAATAACAAATAGGCTTCATTTTCTAAACGTTTATTCTCTTGTTATTATGTGATGCTAATCTAGCCTCCCAACGCTAGATCTGACCTGACCTTCCCCAAGCCTAGATCCATCTTAGACTACCCTACCAAGTAATCCTAATGGATGAAAAGAAGCTACATAATGGCAAGGACAACCGCATAACTTCGCTAACCTACGGTTTGTTACTATTCCCTAGGTGAACAACGCATACCCTTGCTTAATGCTCCAAACCACTTTACCCTCTCGGTAGTTGATTGTGCTACTTTATACATAGACAAGCACGTGTTAAGCCCATAGACAGGCGTTATTTTATTAGCAGCACTTCACACTAAGCAAATAAGACTTACTTCACATACTCGCAAACGCACACCTCTCAGGTGGGTTTGCTACATTAAGCTTCATATCCTTAATCACACGGACTAAGTATGCAATACCCAGCAATCTCACTAATGTTTGCAATGAAGTAAAGATGCTAAGAAAGAAGATGGAGATGAAGTCGAAGGACAATAGGGAAAATTGCAATTGGAAAAAACCACATTGTATTAATTTCTTAATTCAAAATTGTTCATACAATACAATATAGGAAAAGGAAAGGAAAAAGGAAGGCGGCTGGAAAGCAAAGATTCTGCTCCCCAGCGGAGTTGCATCAAGGCTGCCGATGGTGCCATGGATGGACTGGAGGAGCTGACTCTCTCGAGATTAACTCCGAATCGAAGGCTCTAGCTTGTCACCGGAATGAGAATGAGGTGCGGGGAAAATCCCCAGTTGAGGGATAATCTCTGGATATTTGAATTCTTGCTCATCGGCTTCTATTATTAGAGTTTGAGATCGCTGACAACATTAATTGGACTTGCTCTGAAGTCTGACGTTCGGCGCGTCAGTCCTTTCTGAACCTCTGCCACCAGTGACGTGGTAGGTGAAATGTCAGCATCAGCTTTTGGATTTCTCGAGGTAGATGTGTATCAGCCGTTCATTCTAACCAATCTTGGCTCGTTGATCCCATTAGAATGCGTTGTCGCGGTAGCCGCATCATTCAATGGCCCGCATTTTTCTTAACACCGAAACTCTACAATGATGAACCGAAATCACTTAACGAGCGTCAACTCCCATGCGATGGACATTACGGCTTATAACCCGCAACTCCATGTGTTGATCGATGCGTTTGCCTTGAGATGAGTGTCTTCTCCACATCCGGTCGTCTATGCGATGTGTCCGGTTTTCGCATTTGCGTTCATTTCCTGTATTGGCTACAAAAAATAGACATTTGAACGCATAATTAATGCAAAGTAATGGGTTACGTGAGATTTCACCATGCTTGATCGACTGCAACCTCCTTTTCTCATGAATTCCTTCGATTGCAATCGACGCATGTTCTGGCCTAACACACTTCATAATTCTAAGTAAAAGAACCTAAGATGGCATGCATTTTGCATGTCATCTAGCCAAAATTTGAGTCGAGCCAACAGTTAGCCGCTCCACACCTCATATGTATTACGAACATTTTGCAGTGCATGCAAGGGTTGGGACTTAAGGACATTCCTCAACCATGACAACTCGAGGTCGTTTACACACGAAATATGTTTTAACGGACTCTTTCCACTTAATGTATCAGTTCAAACTAAAAGTGGAAACTAATGGAAAATCATTCATGTTGCTGAAAAAGAAACAACATTTGATCTACCATTAGATTTAGCAAATACTCTTTTCAAAAAAAAATATCCAATACGGTTTAGCAAAAACTGAAACGAAACCCAGCTGTGACATCTTAGTTAGCAATGACACTTCAAAAGCCTTTAGGACAAAAGCCACTGAAGGGTTAAGTCAATTTTTCCTCCTCTGAATTGAGACAACATCAACCAGACATTAATACCAGACAACTGTTTATCTCCTATACTATTAGCTTCATTGATATGGTCAAGAAATCATTAGCTGCTAACAATTTTCATAAGTGTCCCCTTCATTTTAGGCCCTAGAGTTCCGCCCAAGCAGCCAATCAACCGAAGGGAAAAAATCTTATTGGGCAAAAACTAAAGGAAACGACCTTCCATTTTTTAGAGTTCAACTTGATAAAGACCAACTGCATCAAAACCATCTGAAGGAGGACGCTCCACAGTGGCGCCACGAGGGGGCAAGAATATCTCATGGTGCGAACCAATGAAAGAGACTGTAGGACATTGTTCGCACACATTCTTCACCCACTTACTATAATACCTTCTATTAACCTTGATAATTGACTCATGCAAACACCATCCGAAGGGGGATGCTCCTAGGGCACCACGAGGCCAAGCAATGAATCTCATGGCATGAACATTTGGAGAGAAACGTGAAGTGAATCATTAACAATATCATATATATCTCTTTCTCCCACTGAGTGTTTTATAACCTAGGTTTAGTTACTTAGAAAAACAACGGACTAAGAATTTTTAACTAAGTGAACTTTTTAGGTTTCCCAAAAGTAACTTTACTTGGGAAAGTTTAAAAAACTTTGAATCATCATTCATTAAACTCTTTAACGAGTCTTTGATTAAACTGCGCATGCTTGTAGCAAATCTTTCTAATTACTTTTCAATAAGGTTCCCAGGTAGGGGTGTTCCGTTTCGTCAGCTAAGTACCTAGCCAAGACAGAACCCGCCTTAGACAAAAGGCCCCTTATAAATAGATCTAATAACAATTAAATCTTTTATGGAAAATCAATTTTAAAATCTATAATCGATTCAAAAGATTAAACTTAGGTATCTATCTCATTAGAATTCTGAACTTATTCATATCTCATCCAATCTTAAAGCCCTTTTAAAACACGAGTCGCCTAGTTCACATACAATTCTTTGGTTTATACGATCTTAATTCTAATTTCCATATATAACGCTTAACAGGACAACAACTAAACTACACCATGCAACTTACACATACAGCATTCATAACATTTATAAACAAGTCTAAGTGTCATGCTCCAATGCATTGTCCATTCATGCTACTTTTATATAACACCTTATATAACAACAGCAACAAACCAAAGATGCTTCTATACACCTTTATACTATAACTCTTATAATATATAAGATGAATGCAATGAATATGCTTAATGCAGCATAAATATACACTCTTATATATTCAATGGCATGTGCATGCTTTCTTGTAATTTCATCATGCAATAACTATATTATAAACTTATAAAATATGGATCGGCATGAATAATTATGCATAACCTGGGGTTTAAAATCTATAGTCATACACATGGCATATAAAACCTAACATACATGTCATGTATATTAAATAAAAATTTGATGGACGGGGATAATTAACCTCAAATCCTCAAAAACAAGCTAACTATTACAAGAGCACACACGAGTCTCCGATTCAAATAGGCAAACGGGAGTCCAAACGCCGATGAAGAAATGCATGCTCCTTGATCGTGTACCAAAAGCCTTAGTGATCACCTATTAATGAGTTATTTATGAAGGTGGAATTTATGATGAAAATGCGATGATGAAAATGCGTTGAAGCACTCAAGTTTTCCAGTGGAATCCAAGTGGTAACCCACTGAGTTTCCTGGTAGTCCAGGTTCCGAAACCAGGACTTGGAAAAAACAATATGCGGTGGTACTTTCTTAGAATATTTTGCGGGTAACCAAATAAAATCAAGTAGTTATTGGGATGTTGTTTGCGGTAATAAAATAAACACAATGCCGTGGGTTTCTAAAAGAGTTGATAAAACGAAAGATGCAATAAGTATGCAGTTGAACGGGTTTGAGAAGGGTTTCGCGGCTAACACTTCCTAGGATGCGTTATGCTATGCGATCATGCAAAACCACATCAATAGTAAATCATCTCTTGATGTCGAATGCTATGGCTTCTAATGCTAGAACGCATGCGATATATGTCTATTAAGTTCTATAGACCTATACATAAGCCTTTATCTCTATGATGACCATGCGATCGGTGGCAACAGAGGCTATATCTCTAAATCCCTATCTCTTGTTTATGCAGTTCATAATCTTGCTCTCTCGAGTTAGATTCTAACCTAGCTCTCTCAATCTTAGGTTCTTTCTTTAGACTTCTCTCTCGAGTAAGCTCTAAAGGATGTTGGCACAACATAAAACAAGATAATCGCAGCAATGAAAATCCTAGTCATGTTACTTAGTTCTTCTCAACCATTCGATAAGTTTAACTAACTCATGCGTGCCTAAGAGAGTGAACAGATGTAGAATGAGGAACTTCCATTGTATAATATAAAAGTTGAAATACAAATCACAATGTAGAAGAGAATAAAGTCCTGTAGCAATCTCTGCTTCCAGGCTTTTACACTGTCTTTTTACTACTCGTGTTACAAAAGATAATCTCCGCTTCTCACGAGAGTCGGCCCACTCTCTGCTTTTTCTATGCCTCGGGCTTACTCTCTCAAGTGCACCTGAGCGATCTTCCAGCGTCTGGCTATTCTCTTGCTGCCGCCTTAAAATAAAAGGAAAACTATGCGACAAGGATAAACTATTGGAAATTTATCTAAAGTATCCGTAACTCGTTTCTGAAAATGCCCCTCAGATTCATAGAGCTTCGGGTGAAAGGCAACTTCTCTTTTATGATTGCACAGATGAGATGTTTTAATTTCTTTGACTGATGCTTGTGAATATTTGGTCACTAAAAGCTGAGTGTACTGTTATCGTTAGCGGCTTGTCAACTTAATTTGATTCGACCGCGTTAGCTTTCTGATCCATCACGATATTATGCCTTTCCCACCCAAACGCGCCGGCTCTATGCGGAAAAAAAAAAACAATCCTTCTTTGAGCAGAATCTGCGAGCAAAAATCACCGCAAAGCCTTGCGATAATGTTGTGCTCGACCGATGATTTCTTGTGATCGCACTTTTCGCTTGCGTCAACACATATTCTGCATAAAAACACAAAATTAACAATTTCTATGCGATGAAGCATGCGACCGCATTGTTATAAACTTAATACTTTTTGGACACATTTAAACATATTTTCAACGAAAACCTTCATTGTTTATAACTTAGCAGTGTAATAACGTGCATTTTTGCCCGTTATCACTCCCCAAATTTAAACAATGCTTGTCTTAAGCATAAGCTAAAGATTCCTTTAGCAAGTCGACCGCAAATCTCTGTTCCTAGATTTCTCAAGGATACTCATTCAATCCTATACACAAAATTTCCTCAATTCTTATTCAAGTCTCCTCTTAAAATATTTTTAAGACCAGGGACGCAATTTAACCTTCAAAGAGGACTTTACTAAATTCCGGGACATGGCATGATTTATTTCAAAAAACTATTTCCACTGGGGTGTTGACTAATTTTTTCAACCTTGCACATTTTTGACATTATTAATATTTTTTATGACCTTGCGCTGATCCAAGTGCCTTGCCTTCGTTGGCTTGCCCCGTGTGTCATGCGGACATCCAACATACGAGCAATGCACTTTTTCTCAGACTAAACTCATACCTATTGGCAGCAGAGTCGAACATTTATTATGTGTTGAATCCTACGACTTAACGTTTTTGCTTGCCCCACGTGTGTTATGCGGACATCCAACTACGGTAAAATGCCTTCACAACTTAACTCTTACAATCATGTTCCCCATTGCGTTGACATGGAGTGTTTATCTCAAATAAAGAATTTTTTTTCTTTTCAATAAGCTAAAAAATAGCAAGGTCGAAAAAATAAATACCTCACCGCCCCAAATTTAAAATGCGCAATGTCCCCTTGCCAAAAGATTGAAGAAGTCATGCATGTTCTTAGGAAGTTTGGTAAAGGTCAGTTTGAAAGAAGGCTAATAAGACCTCTAAACTTCTAGAAATTCATGAAGTGACTTTTCTAAGATTAAGTAGACTCTACATATAGAAAAAATAAAGCATGTGTTCATCATTGAATCATAATTGGCAAAGAGACAGCATGCGGTGACTCACTAATATCAATGTTAAATGATGCGTATATCAAAAGAGCATGCGGTGAAAAATTTCGAAATTAAAAATGCGATGCGATATGCGATTGAAATAAAGTCAAGGAAAATACAACCCCCAAATTTTCGCTATCGTCCGCATTGTTTGTTGAGCAGCCTACTTTGCGGCAATCTAACTTCTTTAGATTGCGGTGACGGAATAAGATAAGTTGCTTCTCGTGTAAGCGTCTGCAATTTGTTCACCTCGATCGTTGCAAGAAAATAATGAGAAGGGTCAAATAATATTAAACAAAACAAACTTTTTTTTTTATAGAATAAGAACTAAAATATAGTGATATGAAAAATACTGAGTAGAGAAAAGCTGAAGATTTCATGATCAAACTTGCGTCCCTGATGAATTTCGATCGTCTGATAGCATAGGCCACCTACTTCTTTCTTATTCAGAGTCTCTTAGTTCATGGATTCGACTTGGCGATGCCAACCTTCTCCGTGATATATTTTACTCGCTGCCCAATAACTTTGAATATGTTGGTTCCGTCATCATTAGATAATTCGACCACGCCATGCGGAAATACCTTTCAATATGAATGGTCCGGACCAACGTGACTTTAAATTTCCCAGGGAAGAGCCGTAATCGTGAGTTGAAATAGTAAGACATCTACCCGACTTTGGAGTTCTTGCTACATATATGTTTGTCGTGCCAGCGCTTTGCGCGCTCTTTGTAAATCTTTGCATCTCATATGCATTAATCCTCCATCCTCCAGCTCGACTAGTTGAAATTCTCGCTCTCCTGCTTTTCCTCAAGTCAAAGTTCAGCTTTCATCACCTCCCATAATGCCTTGTATTCCAGCCCCAGACAATGACACACATTACCAAATAACCAACACATACGAGGACATACCTATGGGGTTTTAAATGCAGTTGGGTATGCCACACCATCATCGTCGAGCTGTTTGCCCAATCTTTTCGCGAAGGCCTTACCACTTCTTCAAGTATAACTTGATCTCCTGATTGGACACCTCGGCCTGACCATTCGTCTGCGGATGGTATGCAGTGGCTACTTGATAACTTGTAGAAATACAAGTTATTGTGGCTCTTAAGTTGGAACAATTAACGGTTTTTAATTGATAAATTCTCCTCATTTTAGAAGAAACTATGGAATTAACTCAAACATTGCAACTCATGCAAAAGAATGTTATTACTAAAAAACTTGTGGCACTAATGCATTATATTGCAGATTTTCAACAAGAGGCAAGGCCATGCGTGGAGGGATTCAAGGCAAGTTCTAACACATGGGCCATGCGTCCGGAGGGATTCAACGCAAGGAAGATTCATTGATTCAGGCTGTTTGTGTCAAATTCACCACTTGCAAGCATGGGCACCTGCAGCAGGCGGCTCTGAAAAGCTCCTGATGCAGGCGGCTGACCAGGGCATGGACTTTATTACTGCCCATCACCAAGCTGGGGATGACACACCTATAAATAGATGAAATCCCTCCAGAGTTTAAGTTATGAAAATTTCAAGTTCTCACTCTCAAATATGTAGCTTAGTCGTAGTTTTAGATATTTAGAGACTGTGCTGTGGTGCCAAAGAGCAGAAGGAAAAGAACCACCAATCACGCCGATCAAGGAGCGGAGGAAGTTGAGCTGAAGAGATACACTTCGTCCAATTCTTATACAACGTGATTGTACACAACTAGAATTGAGCCAAAGAGATACAAGAGATTGACTCTGCGGCTTGACTCCAGTTCTTTTCATCTCCATTAATCGCTTTCATTCTTTCATCCGATTAAGTATTGCTTTTGTAAAAGACAATCTTGCTTCTTTATAAATTCAATGTATTTAATCTATCAACTTGCATTGTTTATTTCTTGTTTATTAGATGCATCTATACTCATGCAAAATCCATCTCAAATGCTTAAGCCACTTGATCAACTGGTAAAAGCATTTGTAGCTTAGACTATTCGAGAGATAAATAAGCCAGCATCAAGTTAGAACGCATAATACATCTAGAGATAGACTTACAAGTGTTTTACTGCATTCCTGTGTTACGCATGCATCCTAAATGAATAGGATTATATTAATCGCATTGAGGATGCATGCGTCAAAACACAGGATGCAAAGTAAAACACTTGCTAAGAGTCTAATCTCTAGATGTAATTATGCGTTCTAACTTGATGCCATGCTTTATTTATTCTCTCGAATAGTCTAAGCTACAAATGCTCTTTTACCAGTTGATCAAGTTGCTTAAGGCATTTGAGATGAAATTTTTGCTGAAGTATAGATGCATCTAAAATAAACAAGAAATAAACAATGGCAAATTTGAATAGAATTAATACATGAAGTTTATAAAGAAGCAATGTCTCTTACAAAAAAAGCAATACTTAATCGGCATGAAAAATGAGCGATTAAATGAGATGAAAAGAACTGAGTCAGCCGCAGAGTTACAATCTCTTGTATCCTCTTTGCTCCAAATCTAGTTGTCGTACAATCACTTAGATAAAGAATTGGACGAAGTTATCTACTCAAGCTCAACTTCCCTCCCGCTCCTTGATCGGCGATGATTGGTGAGTTCTCTTTCCATTCTCTAGCTTCTTGGCACACACAGACACAGCTCTAAATATCATAAAACACGATACAGCTAATATTGAGAGTGAGAACTTTGAAATTTTTCATAAACTTCAACTCTGGAGGGATTTCATCTATTTATATGGGTTGGTCATCCCAGCTTGTGATGCGGCAGTAATAAAGTCCAATGCCCTGAGTCAGCCGCCTGACACTCAGAAAGCTTTTTCAAGCGCCGCCTGCATCAGGTGCCGCATTGTGGCAAGTGGGAATTGACACATAACAGCCTGAAATCAATGAAATCTCTCCTTGCAGTTGAATTCCCTCCGACGCATGGCGCTATGTGCTTAGGAACTTGCCTATGAATCCCTCCGACGCATGGGCCTTGCCTCTTGTTGAACATCCTGCAATATAATGCATTAGAGATGCCACAGTATTTTAGTAAATAAAATTCTTTTGCAATGAGTTTGCTAATGTTTGAGTAATTCCATATTGTCTTCTTTCTAAAAATGAGCGAGAATTTTTCAATTTAAAAACACCTTAATTGTTCCAAACTTCAAGAGCCACACTAACTTGTAATTTCTACAAGGTTATCAAGTAGCCACTGCATAACCATCCGCAGAACGAATAGTTGTCAGGCCGAGGTGTCCAATACAGAGAGATCAAGCTTATTACCTTGAGAAGGTGGTAAGGCCTTCGCGAAAAGATTGGACAACAAAAGGCTCGACGAATGCATGGTTGGGCATACCCCAACTGCATTTAAAACACCCTAAGCGTATAGTCCTCGTATGTGTTGGTAATTTGGTAACCATGTGTGCATTTGCCTCTGGAGCTGGAATACAAGGCATTATGGGTGTGATGAAGCGAACTTGAACTTGAGAAAGCAGGAGAAGCGAGAATTTCAACTAGTCGAGCTGGAGGAATGGAGGATTAATGCATATGAGAATGCAAAGATTTACAAAGAGCGCGCAAAGCGCTGGCACGACAAACATATATGTAGCAAGAACCTCCAAGTCGGGTAGATGGTCTTACTATTCAACTCACGATTACGGCTCTTCCCTGGGAAATTAAAGTCACGTTGGTCCGGACCATTCATAATTAGAAAGGTATTTCCGCATGGCGTGGTCGAATTATCTAATGATGACGGAACCAACATATTCAAAGTTAATGGGCAGCGAGTAAAATCATATCACGGAGAAGGTTGGCATCGCCAAGTCGAATCCATGGAACTAAGAGACTCTGAATAAGAAAGAAGTAGGTGGTCCCTATGCTATCAGACGATCGAAATTCATCAGGGACGCAAGTTTTGGAATCATGAAATCTTCAGCTTTTCTCTACTCAGTATTTTCATATCACTATATTTTCAGTTCTTATTCTAAATAAAAAAAAAAGTTTGTTTTGTTTAATATTATTTGACCCTCTCACTATTTTTCTTGCAACGATCGAGGTGAACAATTGCAGAGGCGTTACACGAAGAAGCAACTTATCTTATTCCGTCACCGCAATCTAAAGAAGATAGATTGCCGCAAAGTAGGATGCGTCAACAAACAATGCGGACGATAGCGAAAATTTGGGGGTTGTATTCTTCCTTGACTTTATTTCAAATTCTGCACTATCGCATCGCATTTTAATTTCGAAATTTTATCACCGCATGCTCTTTGATTACCGCAATCATTTAACATTGATAAATTTAGTGAGTCACCGCATGCTGTCTCTTTGCCAATTATGATTTCAATGATGAAACACATGCTTTTATTTTTTCGTATATGCTAGAGTCTACTTAATCTTAGAAAAGTCACTTCATGAAATATTTCTAGAAGTTAGAGGTCTATTAGCCTTCTTTCAAACTGACCCTTTACCAAACTTCCTAAGAACATTGCATGACTTCTTTCAATCTTTTGGCAATGGGGACATTGCCGCATTTTAAATTTGGGGGTGAGGTATTTATTTTTCGACCTTGCTATTTTTAGCTTTATGAAAAGAAAAAAAATTCTTTATTTGAGAATAACAACTCCATTGTCAACGCAATGGGGAAACTCATGATTGATAAGAGTTAAGTTGTGAAGGGCATTTACCCGTAGTTGGATGTCCGCATAACACACGTGGGGGCAAGCAAAAACGAAAGTAAGTCGCTAGGATCAACACATAAATAAATGTCGCAACTCTGCTGCCAAGTAGGTATGAGTTTAGTCTGAGAAAAAGTGCATTGCTCGTAGTTGGATGTCCGCATGACACACGTGGGGGCAAGCCAAAACGAAGGCAAGGCACTTGGATCAGCGCAAGGTCATAAAAAAATTTATTAATAATGTCAAAAATGTGCAAGGATGAAAAAAATTAGTCAACACCCCAGTGGAAATAGTTTTTTTTGAAATAAATCATGCGATGTCCCGGAATTTAGTAAAGTCCTTTTGAAGGTTAAACTTGCGGTCCCTGGGTCTTAAAAATATTTTAAGAGGAGACTTGAATAAGAATTGAGGAAATTTTGGTGTATAGGATTGAATGAAGTATCCTTGAGAAATCTAGGAACAGAGATTTGCGGTCGACTTGCTAAAGGAAATCTTTAGCTTATGCTTAAAGACAAGCATTGTTTAAATTTGGGGATGTGATAACGGGCAAAAATGCACGTTATTACACTGCTAAGTTATTAAACAATGAAGGTTTTCGTTGATAAAATATGTTAAATTGTGTCCAAAAAGTATTAAGTTTATAACAATGCGGTCGCATGCGTTCATCGCATAGAAATTGTTAATTTTTGTATTTTTATGCAGAATATGTGTTGACGCAAGGCGAAAAGTGCGATCACAAGAAATCATCGGTCGAGCACAACATTATCGCAAGGCTTTGCGGTGATTTGTGCTCGCAAGCATCTGCTCAAGAAGGATTGCCGCATAGAGCCGGCGCATTTGGGTGAAAGGCATAATTAATCGTGATGGGACAGAAAGCTAACGACGGTCGAATCCAAATTAAGTTGACAAGCCGCTAACGATAACAAGTACACTCAGCTTTTTAGTGACAAATATTCAACACATCAGTCAGAGAATTAAAACCATCTCATCTGTGCAATCATAAAAGAGAAGTTGCCTTTCACCCCGAAGCTCTATAAATACTGAGGGCATTCTTCAGAAAACGAGTTCGGATACTTAGATAAATTTCCCAATAGTTTATCCTTGTCCATAGTTTTCCTTTTTATTTTAAGGCGGAGCAAGAGAATAGCCAAGACGCTGGAAGATCGCTCAGGGCAACTTGAGAGAGAACCCGAAGGCATAGAAAGCAGAGAGTGGGCCGACTCTCGTGAGAGCGAGATTATCTTTTGAACACGAGTAGAAAAGACAGTGTAAAAGCCTGGGAAGCAAGAGATTGCTACCAGGATCTTTATTCTCTTCTTACATTGTGATTTTGTATTTCAACTTTATATTTATACAATGGAAGTTCTCATTCTACATCTGTTCACTCTCTTAGCACGCATGAGTAGCTAAACTTATCGAATGGGTTGAGAAGAACTAAGCTAACATGACCTAGGATTTTCATTGCTTGCGATTATCTTGTTTTATGTTGTGCCCAACATCCCTTTAGAGCTACTCGAGAGAGAGTCTAAAGAAAGAAAGAACCTAAGACTTGAGAGAGCTAGGTTAGAATCTAGACTCGAGAGAGCAAGATTAGAACCTGCATAAACAAGAGATAGGGATTTAGAGATAAGCCTTGTTTGCCAACCTGCATCGCATGCATCCTAGAGATAAGGCTTATGGTATAGGTCCTATAACTTATCGCATATATCGCATGCGTTCTAGCATTAGAAGCCATAGCATTCGCATCAAGAGATGATTTACTATTTGTATGTGGTTTGCATGATCGCATAGCAATGAACGCAATCCTAGGAAGTGTTAGCGAAACCCTTCTCAACCCGTTCACTGCATACTATATTGCATCTTCTGTTTTATCAACTCTTTTTAGAAACTCACCGCATTTGTTTTTATTTTTATTACCGCAAACAACATTCCCAATAACTACTTGATTTATTTGGTTACCTGCAAAATATTCTAAGAAAGTACCACCGCATATTGTTTTCCCAAGTCCTTGAGTTCGACCCTGGACTTACCAGGAAACTCAGTGGGGTTCACTGTGGATTCCACTGAGAAAACTTGAGTGCTCAACGCATTTTCATCATCGCATTTCATCCATAATTCACCCATAAAAATAACTCATTAATAGGTGATCACAAGGTTTTGGTACACGATCAAGGAGATGCATTTCTTCATCCGGGCGGTTCTGGACCCGATTTGCCTATTTGAATCGGAGACTCGTTGTGCTTTGTAATAGTTAGCTTTGTTTTTTGAGGATTTGAGGTTAATTATCCCCGTCCATCAAATTTTATTTAATATACATGACATGTATGTTGGTTTATATGCCATAGTGTATGACATATAGATTTTAAACCCACCTTAGGTTATGCAATTATTCATGCATCATATATTATAAGTGTTATAATATAGTTATTGGCATGATGAAATTACAAGAAAGCATGCACATGCACATGAAATATAAGAGTTATATTTATGCATGCATTAAGCATATTCATGCATCATCTTTATATTATAAGAGTTATAGTATAAAGGTGTATAGAAGCATCTTGGTTTGTTGCTTTGTTATATAAGTGTTATATAAAAGTAGCAATGAATGGACAATGCATGGAGCATGACACTTAGACTTGTTTATAAATGTTATGAATGCCTTGTATGTGTAGCTTCGCATTGTGTTAGTTTTAGTTGTTTCCTGTTATAAGCGTTATAATGGAAATTAGAATTAAGATCGATAACAAAGAATTGTATGTGAACTTAGGCGAACTCGTGTTTTAAAAGGGCTTTAAGATTGGATTGAGATAGAACTAAGTTCAAGATTCTAATGAGATAGATACCTAAGTTTAATCTTTTCTAGGATTAAATTGATTTCTATAAGAGAATAAATTTGTATTAGATCTATTTATAAGGGACCTTTTGTCTAAGGCGGGTTCTGTCTAGGCTAGGGTACTTAAGCTGACGAAAACGGAACACCCCTACCTGGGAACCTATCTGAAAAGGTAAATTAGAAAGATTTGCTACAAGCATGCGACAGTTAATCAAAGACTTCGTTAAAGAGTTTAATGAATGATGATCAAAAGTTTTTTAACTTTCCCAAGTAAGAGTTACTTTTGGGAAAACCTAAAAAGTCACTTAGTTAAAATTCTTAGTCGTGTTTTTTCTAAGTAAACTAAAACCTAGGTTATAAAACACTCAGTGGGAGAAAGAGATATATATGATATGTTAATGATTCCACTCACGTTTCTCCCTAAATGTTCATGCCATGAGATTCATGCTTGGCCTCGTGGTGCCCTAGGAGCATCCCCCTTCGGATGGTGTTTGCATGAGTCAATATCAAGGTTGATAGAAAGAGTATTTATAGTAAGTGGGTGAAGAATGTGTGTCAACATGTCCTACAGTCTCTTTCATTGGTTCGCACCATGAGATCTTCTTGCACTCCCTCGTGGCGCCCTGGGAGCGTCCTCCTTCAGATGGGTTTTATGCAGTTGGTCAATATCAAGTTGAACTCTAAAAATGGATAGGGTCACTTTAGTTTTTGCCCCAATAAGATTTTTTCCCTTCGGATTGGCTGCTTGGGGCGGAACTCTAGGGCCTAAAATGAAGGGGCACACTTATGGAAAATTGTTAAGCAAGCTAATGATTTCTTGACCATATCAATGATAGCTAATAGTTATAGGAAGAAAAGTTGTTCTGGTATTAATGTCTGGTTGAGATTGTCTCAATTCAGAGGAGGAAAAATTGACTACCCTTCAGTGGCTTTTGTCCTAAAGCTTTGAAGTGTCATTGCTAAACTAGATGTCACACGGGGTTCGTTTCAGTTTTGCTAAACCGTATTGGATATTTTTTTTTGAAAGAGTATTTGCTAAAATCTAATGTAGATCAATGTGTTTCTTTTTCAGCAACATGAATGATTTTCCATTAGTTTCCACTTTTAGTTTGACTGATAACATACAGTGGAAAGAGTCCGTTAAAACATATTTCGTGGTAAACGACCTCGAGTTTGTCATGGTTGAGGAATGTCCTTAAGTCCCAACCCTTGATGCACTGCAAAATGTTCGTAATACATATGAGGTGTGGATGACGGCTAACTCGTTGGCTCGACTTCACATTTTGGCTAGTGATGACATGCAAAAATGCATGCCATCTTAGTTCTTTTACTTAGAATTATGAAGGTTGTTAGGCAGAACATGCGTCGATCATGAAGGAATTCATGAGAAAAGGAGTTTGCGTCGATCAGCATGGTGAATCTCACTAACCCATTACTTTGCATTAATTATGCGTTCAATGTTCTATTTTTGTAGCCAATACAGGAAATGAACGCAAATGCGAAAACCGGACCATCGCATAGACGACCGGATGTGGAGAAACACTCCATCTCAAGGCAAACGCATCGATCAACACATGGATGTTGCGGTAATAAGCCGTATGCGTCCATCGCATGGGAGTTGCGCTCGTTAAGTGATTGCGGTCATCATGTAGAGTTTCGGTGTTAAGAAAATGCGGCCATTGAATGATTGCGGCTACGCGACAACGCATTCTAATGGGATCAACGCAAGATTGGTAGAATGAACGCTGATAACATCTACCTCGAGAAAATCCAAAGCTGATGCTGACATTTCACCTACCACGTCACTGGTGGCAGAGGTTCAGAAAGGACTGACGCGCCGAACGTCAGACTCAGAGCAGTCCAATTAATGTTGTCAGCGATCCAAACTCTATAAATAGAAGCCGATGAGCAGAAATTCAAATAATCCAGAGATTATCCTCAACTGGGGATTTTCCCCGCACCTCATTCATCCATTCCGAGTGACAACTAGAGCCTTCGATCGGAGTTAGATCTCGAGAGAGTCAGCTCCTCCATCCATCCATGGCACCATCGGCAGCCTTGATGCACATCCGCTGGGAGCAAATCTTTGCTTCCAGCCGGCCATTCCTTTTTCCTTTCTTTTCCTATATTGTATTGTATGACATTTTGAATTAAGAAATTAATACAATGTGTTTTTCAATGCATTTCCCTATTCCTTCGACTTCATCTCCATCTTCTTTCTTAGCATCTTTACTTCATTGCAACACTTAGTGAGATTGCTTGGGTATTGCATACTTAGTCGTGTGGATTAGGGATATGAAGCATGTAGCAACCCACCGAGAGGTGTGCGTTGTGCGAGTATGTGAGTAATCTTATTTGCTTAGTGTGAAGCTGCTGCAACGCCTGTCTATGGGCTAACACGTTGCTTGTCTATGAGTAAAGTCAGCAACAATCAACTACCCGAGAGGGTAAGTGGTTGGACGCATTAAGCAAGGTATGCGTTGTTCACTAGGGATAGTAACAACCGTAGGTTAGCGAAGTTTATGCGGTTGTCTTGCATTATGTATGCTTCATTCATCCATTAGGGATACTTGGGAGGGTAGTCTAAGGATAGGATCTAGGCTTGGGAAGGTCAGGTCAGATTCTAGGCTTGGGAGAGCTAGATTAGATCACATAATACAAGAGATAAACGTTTAGAAATGAGCACTATTTGTTATTAATGCATCGCATGCATCCTAGAGATAGGATACGATTGAATGCGGTCACCTTGCTTTCATGCATTTTGCATCATCGCATAGGACAAGAGTAGAGACTTAGGAATAAACTCTATGGACACTTTTGCATTCAACATATAAATCCTAGAATTAGAAGCACCACATTTTCATTGGAAATTGACTTACTGTGTATGGTTTGATGGAACTCGAGACATACGCAGCGGAATAAGGACCTAATTACACTCTAATTGCTTTTAAATTAAAGGAAAATAGCATGCAATTTGAAGAAAAAATAGTAAATTAATAGGACCATTGTAGCTCTCGAAAACTGCTCTTCCTCGCTGAATCTCGACCCAAACACGAACAGACCACCACTAGAGTTGACCTACTAGCCTCTGGACTCAGAACCAGGTTGTGGGACTCGGTGGATGAAGAAAATCGAGAGAGAAAGAGATGGAAAAAATAAGATGAAATTTTGGTTTTGGGTTTTCCCTTTTTTTTAGCACAATTTTGAAAAACTATTTTGCAAAATTGGCAAAACTCTTTTATCCAAATTCAAAAGCTCATTTTATAGAAAAAAAACCATGCAACAATTGCATGAACTAAATCCATAAAAACCCAACACCTATAAACCACTACCTTAGTGGGCTTAATGTCTCCACTATAAGCCAACACCCAGCCCACTATTTTGTTAGTGAAATTATCCAACAAAAGTTTGGATTTTCCCACTAACTTTAGTCAAAGGGCAAAATAGTCGTTTGGTCAAAGTCAAACTTTGACCAAAAAGTCAACATTTTGACTTTTTATGATTTTTCTGTGTTGACTAATTTTGACCTCCCAAGCATGAATTCGCATTCATTTTCTCGAAATTCAAATCACATTTGAATATAAGCTCGGTCAAAGTTTGACTTTTCAAAGTCAAAAGTCAACTCTTTGACTTTTTACATCTTTGACCATTTCCATTATTTTCGAGCTTCCAAATATGAACGTATTCATATTCTTGATNTTATTTTCGAGCTTCCAAATATGAACGTATTCATATTCTTGATATTTAAATCACATATAAATATTAAAGATGTATCTCTAAACTGAAAAACCCGACCACTATATCACATATACTTGTCGGTTTCTCTCTCTTCACCTAATTCGAACAATTCGAATTATTTTATCATACTGTTCTAAGTTTATTCCATATGAGCTAGTAAGGGAACCTAATGGACCTATAGATCATGGGCTCCAACGATCCGAAATTACCTGGCTAAACTCTTTAGACGAAGCTAATCAACATTCGTTAACTAACGGGTCATTCCACGAGAGTCCCGTAGTTGCACTCCCCTCACTATAGATATATTTATGTTCATTTGGTATAACCATGATTAGTAAGTTAATCCTTCACAAGTTGTTCGTAATCTCGGTTGGGTCATAAAAACCGTTTTACCTCCGAGACTACATCTTATTCCTTAAGTTCCACTGATTCTCTAATGAACAATTGGTTTAAGGTCCAACCTATAAACTGAATCCCTCTCGGACCAAGGAGAGGGTGGGGCCCCTTGTTCAAGACCTAGATTCAATAATAAAGGGAACAACCTATCTACTATCTCTATAACAGGTAGGACTGAATTTCGTCTTGTACCCTATGTTCCCAGCTATCCACCCGATCTTACCCCTGAAATGGGAGGCTTATTGGGTCAGCGATGATGAGCTGCTCTCACCTATACAGATCTAAGGATAATTCCGAGTGAACAGGAGTTCATAGTTATCTCAGGATTAAGATTAAGTTAACTAGGTCATCAATTAACGAAATAGTCAGTTTTATACATAAAACGGCATTTAGAACGTAAAAAGTGACTATTTCATGGTTCAGTCTTATGCAAACTCATTGCATAGGATGCCCCCACTCACATATCTCTATATGAACGATTCAGGATCACATCATTTGTACTAACTACAAAGTGGGTCGCATCCATAGTGTCCCTAGAATAAGGCGCCCAATCTTATTCATATACTATAGACCATTTTGGCTATATATTTAAACTTGATCCACATTTATGTTACTACATAAAGCTCAAACTACATTAAATAGCATCAAGACCTTAGTTTATTGGATTCAAGATTACAATTTCAATAACAACTTTATCGAAAAACAAAATAGAATATGTTTATTAATTTACAAACTACGAGTTTTAGGACATAAAATCCAACATGGTTGTAACATGATTGCATGGATTGCATTGACTAAGGTTACCCTTGCGATCACTCTTAAGTTTTGCAATGAAAACATCTCCACATTTTATCTATTTTCCCACACAGTTATTTCATGTTAAGGTTTGTCGCATCTCTACCTTTCATGCATATTCTCATTGCGTTGCCTAATAGATAGAAGTAGGAGTAGGATTAACTGAACAACATCCCCACCATTCTTTTATTCAACCGCCGCATGCACAATCACCGCAAACATATAGTATAAATCCTTGTGTTCGACCTCGGATTACCTGAGAAACTTGCGTTCATGTTATACTTGGCGTGAACGCAAGAAAACTTATGACAGGAAGCATGGTCATCGCATACATTCGATTAATGTATTTTTCATTCCAACGCATGACTATCAACACATATCTTAAGAGCATGCATCGCATACCGCGTCCAAGGGAAGTTAGTTGTCAAGTAAAATTGACTTCCAATTTCCCTCCATCAAGTTTTTGGCGTCGTTGCCGAGGACTTGGCAACTAAATGGAGCGAACTTTTTATCTTGGGAGTATTGCAGCTTGTGCGACTAGGTTGCAAACAATATTGAAGTGTAAGCGATGCACTGAAAGTCAGTATTGATCCCAAGGTAGAAGGGCAATCAGTCGCAAAAGAGCTTAAGGTGATTCTAAGCACATGACGGCCGCATGTGCCCAACAATTGCCAGAAGTTCCAATGGTCATGGCAACTTGACCCGAGCAGTTGAGAGCCATCTCCTACATGGAAGACTCCTTGCAGTGACAACACTCCTATTTTTCCAGGGACGTTTTCTGCTCTATCTTTACTTTGCTTTTGTACTATAGGTTATTTATTTATTTTCATTGTTATTTTGGATATATGGTTGCTTCCTTGGTTGTGGTACATTTTTTCTTGTAGGTGCAACAATAAGTCGGTTCGTAGTTCAACGAAAGAATTCCTTTCACCCTTCAATGCATGGCTTCAATCACGTGGATTCCAATGCATGAGCGCATGCATTGTTCCGCCTAAGGTCTTTTCTTGTTATCTTGTATGTCTTATCCTTTTGAAATTCTCTTTTTCCCGATTGCGTTGTTTTGCGATGTTTCTATGATGGTACATATAGTTCACCACATTTTCTAACTAATCAACGCAATGCATTCTTTACTTTTATTAGCTTCTTCAAATTTTGAAAGTTTTAAGTTTTACTTTGTGCAAACCTTTGTTCAAACATTTATTATCGCATTCTTGTAATTTTTTTTTTAGCTTTACAGTGAGAACGCTGCCAACCACTAAGTTTGAGGGTGGCAGCGGTCTTGGAAAATTGCGTTCATTACATTGCGATCATTTGAAAAAAAAAGTTAAAAAGTGAGCTTTTGAGAATAATAACTTCACAGTCAATGCAATGGGGAAACCCATGTTGATAAGAGTTAAGCTGTGAAAGGCACTTGCTCGAAGTTGGATGTCCACATGACACACGTGGGGGCAAGCCAAAACGAAGGCAAGTCGCTAGGATCAGCACATAAGCACAACTCCTCTGTCCAACGCAAGCCAAAACAAACGAGACAAGAGTTAAGTTGAACATGAAACGCAACCGAAGTTGGACCGTATGACACACGTGGAGGTAAGCCAAAATGAAGGGCATAACCAGGTTCAACGCCGCATTCGAATAAGCCATCGCAAATTTTTGAAGTATTTTGAATGAACGCAATCTCAAAAGCTAAACAAAAAATTACGGTGAATGAATAAAAGTTTTTGAGCAAAGGCTTATCGGATTTAACTTAGAAAAGATCTTTTTGAAGAAGCAACCAAAGTGGAAGAGAGCATTGCGGTGATGGTCAAAGGTGTGTGTGAATTATATTCTGAGAAGCTGGTCATCGCAAAGGAAAGCATGAAGGTGAGTTAGAATTTCTTGAGTATAACGCATGCTTGAGGACAAGCATGATTTTAAGTTTACGGGTGTGATGACATGTAGAAATGCATGCCATCTTAGTCCTTTTACTTAGAATTATGAAGGTTGTAAGACAGATATTGCGTCGATCATGATAAGAATTCATGAGAAAAGGAGTTTGTGTCGATCAACATGGCGAATCTTAGCTAACCCATTACTTTGCGTTAATTATGCGTTCAATGTTCTATTTTTGTAGCCAATGCAGGAAATGAACGCAAACGTGAAAATCGGACCATCGCATAGACGACCGCATACGAAGAAACACTCCATCACAAGGCAAATGCATCGATCAACGCATGGATGTTGCGGTAATAAGCCGTATGCGTCCATCGCATGGGAGTTGCGCTCGTTAAGCGATTGCGGTCATCATGTAGAGTTTCGGTGTTAACCGAATGCGGCCATTGAATGATTGCGGCTACGCGACAACGCATTCTAATGGGATCAACGCAAGGTTGGTAGAATGAACGCATCAACACATCTACCTCGAGAAAATTCAAAGCTGATGCTGACATTTCACCTACCGCACCGTTGGTGGTAGAGGTTCAGAAAGGACTGACACACCGAACGTCAGACTCAGAGCAGTCCAATTAATGCTGTCGGCGATCCAAACTCTATAAATAGAAGCCGATGAGCAGAAATTCAAATAATTCGGAGATTTATTTTATTTATACTTTAGGAACGGGTTCTGTTTTATTTATTTATTTTATTTATAATTAAGGATGGACGGGGTTGAACATGAAATCATGCGTTAGACATGGTTGATGCGTTGGCACCCATGCGTCTGAGATTATGCGTCGAAGTGAAGATGTGTTAATCTTAATATGCAATGACCAGGCATTCCTATCACAAGTTTTCTTACGCTTGCGCCAAATATAACACAAACGCAAGTTTCTCGGGTAATCCAAGGTCGAACACAGGGACTTGTCACTCATACATACATATTTTAACTTTTTACATTTAGCCTAGTTTTTCATTTAGCCTAATTTAAGCCCAACTAAAGTGTCCAAGCCTAAACTAAAGAGAATTTTAGGGTTTTTTTTTTTAAAAGGTCCTCATGGAGAGACAAGAGGGAAAACAGGAATGGGTCCCCGTGGGGACCCGTTTCCCCGACGGGGAATCCCCGACCCTATCCCCATCTTTAAATGGTGGGGATGGGGTAAATTCCCCCATCGAGGATGGGGACGGAGAACCGCTCCCCACCCCGGCTCGGCCTCGTTTCCAACTCTATACTTTTTTAGTCATCAGGTTTTTTTAATAGATCCATTTGGCCCCTAAGTTTTCAAAATATACATTTCTAGTCCCTTTGAAATAGGTTTAAAAAGCCCCTGCATTAATTTTTATTGTTATTTTTAATTAATTTTTTTAAAGATTACTCATTCTCTCTAAAATTATTTTTTGAACATATTTTTGTAATTCAAAATTTCATATAATTATCTAAAGTGAAAAAAAATAGTTCAGGGACTTTTTAAACGTTTTCTTAAAAACTTGGGGACTAAAAATATATATTTTGAAAACTCGGGGACTAAATGAACCTATTCTAAAAAGTCAAGGACAAAAATGTATATTTTCAAAACTTAGGGATTAAATGCACATATTCTTCAAAGCTCGATGACTAAAAAAGTAGTTTGCCCACTATTTCTTATTTTGTATGCATGTTTTATTTAGTGTGGTAATCATTCCTTTATAGGTTTAGATTTGATGTTTGTCAAATTGCATTCTTTAGTGGGGAAATTGTTTAGTTATAGTGTTATCAAGCGATCGCAGAAATGAAAGGATCAGTTTATAGTGGATTCGACTGGAATGAGGAATTCCAATGCATCACTACAGAGTGAGAGTTATTTGATGGATGGGTAAAGGTACAATTTTATCTAAATTGATTTACGAATATTGGCAATAAAATCATAACATTCACTTCACCCTTCATGCAGATTCATTCTCCAACAAAGGGGCTTCTACCCAAGTCGTTCCCATACTACGATGATCTGGCCTACGTCTTTGGTAAGGATCGGGCTACGGGAGGACAGTTAGAGACCTTTGCGGACGTCGGGTCTAACGTGCAAAATCATATGAATGATGGTGTTCCTATTCATGAATCACAAGATCCAAACATCCCCACGATGTCTAGTCAGGGAATGGACATGTCACAGGATGACATGCATGGAACACGTACCGGTCGATGCATTGAAGGAGGAAATGCTTCGAGAGGAAGTAAGAGGAAGTAAGAGGAAGTAAGAGGAAGTAAAGTGGAAATCAATATGAAACGGTAGAGATTGTTAGGAATGTGATGGAGTTCGCAAATGACCAATTGATTGCAGAATGGTCGAAAAAGAAGCGTGCAACTGAAGTTGAACTACGTGCAGAGATCGTAAACCAGCTCCAAGATATTTCTAAATTGCATAACTAACAGAGGGTGAAACTTATGCAAATCATATTTCGCAGTGTGCAAGATACGGAGAGCTTCTTATCCGTTTCCACAACCCTGAAGTTCTCGTCCTTGAAGAGAGTGTTTAATCAACCCATGTTTTGGACTGCTTTTCAATAATGAACAATGATTAGTTTTTTCAATTATGCATTTAAGTTTGTAGTACATTTGGTACCTCAAAAAAATGTCATATTTTAATCATGCAATCATGAGTTAGTTATTTTATCTTACATTTTTTTGTACCTAAAAAAAAGAGAGCTTTATATATGAAACACATGAATTACATATGAAAGTAATGTACTTTTTCTTTTTTGGCCACGTTAACCAAGGTATCTCCCGAAATGACAAAAAAAAAATGGTTGTTAGCTTTTAGTATAAATTACAATCAAATTAGTCTTGTAATAAATTTGTGGAACATATAGTCTTAATTATATTTTCAAAATATATTATTTCATATGCATAATTATTAGTATTATAAAATATGCTAGTAGAAAAAGTTATACATGGTCTAACATAATCTACATTCAAATTACAGACAGTTATAATTCAAATTATAATAACCTACACTCCAAACACAGACTATTATAAGACAGACTAAAATACTATGCACCCCAAACACAGACTATTATAAACAGAGTATAATAGTCTGCACCCTAAACACAAACTATAAAAATGGACAGTTTATTATAACCCACATACTATATAATCTACTCTGCGTCTCAAACGTACCCTTCATCTTCAAATTCTCAACATTATGTATTTAATTTAAATTGAGAACAGTTTTGATAATTTTTCATTATTATTTTTATTGTTTAATTTCATTTTCTTATTTTCACAATTTTATTTTTCCAAATGAAACGTTGAAATCTTCTATTTAATCTAGCCAGCTTAATTTTTAATTAATAGTAGGATAGGAATAGAATTAAAATTGAAGGTGAGGCCCAAATAATCCGGCCCCACCTTAGTTTCGTATGGCTAAGATCCAATTTTCACGTTACAAAAGACGCAAAGTTCCACACGTGTTCCCTATAACCAACCAGAATCCGCCACGTACATACT
>NC_052360.1:569222-624364 GCF_009727055.1 Benincasa hispida
ACTTTTCCCACCACTCCTTAAACTCCCATCTCCATTTCCCTTCCTCACTTCCTCAGTTCTCTTCTCTGAAAAAAAAAAAAAAAGAAAAGAAAAATGTCCGGTGGGGTGGGCCCTACATGCAGTGACATAAGCCTCCCAAAGGAACAAGAAAGCCTCCACAAAGAAGCATGGGACTCAAAGACTCAACAGCAAGGAATCAAATTACCCAGCGGCGGCGTTGGGCGGAGGAAGGCGGCGGCGTTTTTGAGTTTCCGGCAACTGAATGCGCTGGCGGTGGTGATTATATTTTCGGCCAGTGGGATGGTTTGCGCTGAAGATTTGGCGTTTGTGGTGTTTTCAATGATGTATATGTATTTCATTTCTAGAGTGGCGTTTCCGACGCTGGGCGACGCCGGAGAGCCGACGGTGTTTAGCCCGGAGAATAAAATGCTCCGCCTTTATGTGTTCTTCGCCGCCGTGGTGGGGCTGTTTCTACCTATAGCTTATATTCTTGAAGGGTTTTTTGAAGAAGATAAAGAAGGCATTAAAGCCGCTTCTCCACACGTTTTTCTTCTCGCTAGCCAGGTTCCTTTTTTACCCTTCAACTGCTTTAAATTATATTTTCCTTTATAAAAAAACGATTTTGTATATTTTTTTCAATTTATATTAACTATGAGGGGATTGCAGATTTTTGAAGCTAGAATTAATAATAATTTTCCAAGAGATGGGTGGGGATTCTTTTTTTCATTAATTTTAGGAAAGGTATGGGTGACATGATTATGGATTTTAGGTTAGGCATGGTTTTGATCAGGAAGATTTGGGGATGAATTTTGGTATTAATAAGTATAAAGATGGTGTGTTTTTAGTCTGGTTATGTTTTTGAAAAATATTTGGTGCAGATGTTTGTGCATCCCTTCCCGCTACTCACATAACAAATTATTAAAATATTTTAAAAGAAGAAAAAAAAGAATAAATTTTATTCATAATCGAACAATTTGATAGGATGCAGAAGGATCGAATGATCGATTTTTCGGTAGACTATGGCTATCAAGTAAAAAACTGCTATGAAAGATTTTGTTTTTTTTAGAAAAATGGTTTTTTTTTTTCCTTTGAGTGTTAAAAAATAGAGTATGGATTAGTGCTAGCCATGTTCTCTTAAATGATTTAGTTATTTTTTCAATAAAATGAAAGACATGTTTGGATGATATTAAAAATCACTTTTGTATAAGACATGTGTTTAAATCATTCGAAATTCGAAATTAATTTTAGATGATATGCAAATTGTATTTAAAAGATTAATTTTGAAGAATGAAATGTATGATTAAAAGTGACAAGTGATTAAGAATATGATAGAAACCATTATGTCTCGAACATGCCATAGAAATCTGATTGGTTAAACTAATTATCTAGATGGTAACTTTGGTTATTGTATCAATTTAAATCCAAAATTAATAATCTTATCAATTTAAATATCGAATTTTTATATGTGTATCAATTTAAACCCTGAACTTTCATAATTATATTAACTTAACCTTCGCTTGTGTTTTATTTGGATACATTTATGAATTCAGGGTTTAAATTGATATATTTATGAAAGTTTAGGGTTTAAATTAATACATTTATGAAAATTCAATATTTAAATGGATATAAGCATAAAATTTGGGGTTTAAATTAACACAAATCTCAAAGTTCAAGTGGTTTAGATGGATATAATTGTTAGTTTATGATTTTAATTAATACAATTCCCAAAGTTTATGGTATTAATTGATATTTTTTAATAATTTAAAAGAAAAAACTTGGGTCCAACCTCAACTTAGATATTAGATTACATTAATCTAAAATTGCACTCAATAATGATATATCGCTTTAAAAGAATTACTTTTTTTCTACTATTTAAAAAAGAAAAAGTTGTATGAATGGATTACATCTAATCATTGTCCATGAACTCATACCAAAACAAATAAAAACAAAGTATGGCGTAGCAATTAGCATCTACTCTTTTTTACAAAGTTGAGGTTCAAATTCCAAAAAAAGAATGGTCTATTTTTTAAAAAAAGTTAATCAAGTATTTGTATTATTATAATTAACTTTTAAACATTATTATAATCTATTTGCAGTTTCTTCTCTCTCTTTTGTGGATGTAGAGATGCATTGTTTCACTCCTTATATTTAGTATGGAATTTATTATTAAACTGGCTAATAGGTCATGGTAATTAACGTTACAATTTCTTTGTACAAAAATTATAACGTTGATAGATTACTATTACTTAGTTTCTTTCAATAATAATGATTATTTTATACATTAAATTCCTATTTCCCCCTTCATTTGTTTAATTTAGTTTAAGCTTAGGTTTCATAGTAAATATTTATAATATATGTAATTCTTGTATATACATACATATATAATTGCCTCAATTCTTTTCCTCTATGTATATAATGAATTTGTTTTAATAAAGTGTATGAAAAATCGTTCAAACGTATTTGACGTTTTTATAACAAATCAATCAATATAAATTCGGAAAGAAATAAGATTATGCCATGCTATGTTGACTCTTTGTATAAATGTTATTGATAGGTTTTCATGGAAGGCGTGGCGGGGAAAGACAGATTCTCGACGCCAATCCGTGTGTTTGTGCCCGTTTTCTACAACTCGAGAAGGATCTTCACCCTCGCGGAGTGGCTGCGGGACGAGTTCACAAAGGAAGATAAGGAGTACAGCGGCTCGGTGCGGCGGCTGTTGGTCGGAAGAGCCCTTGCTGTAGCCAACATGGCGCTTTGGAGCTTCAATCTGTTTGGGTTCTTATTGCCTGTGTACTTGCCAAGAGCTTTCAAGAGATATTATTCTCTCTACAAATCCAAAGATTGACAAATCTTTGCCTTTTTTTGGGTATGTTTGGTTCATATTGCCAACTCCCAACTTTGTTCTTCAAAATAATTGTTGTGGAAGGACAATTAATCTGTTCTTTTTTCCCTTTTCTTTTTCTTTTTTCTTTTTTCTTTTTTCTTTTTTCTTTTTTCTTTTTTCGTTTTTCGTTTTTCTTTTGAGTTAGCAATATGTTTGAATAGTTTGGAACTTTTAACTTTCTGCCTTTTGCATAGTTGGGAGATCATGTCCATGTATTATAGTGGATAACTGACGAAATTAAGAAATGACCTCTGTTTTTTTCCTCTTCAATTCATTGATAAGGATAAAGATGAATGAACATAAAAGAATTATAACACTCACCTAAAATGTGTTAATTGAATTCTAGTTTCACTGGCCATTCACCTAAAATCAATCTAGCTAAAGATGTCTAGTTGCCATATCATACCAATGTAATTGCAAGTTGACAACTTACAAATTTTAATCTAATATAGACACACTCATAAAAGGTCTGCTCTTGGCTTTTGAAATTCTAAAAACATTTTTTAATCTATTAAGAAATTTGGAAAATAAAAATTTTGGTTTTCGTATTTACATTCTCACACCACACATCAGTTTTTTCAAATTTTTATTTTACGAAATATACTTTTGAATAAATCTTAAATACGGCAATTGCCATTCGGTTTATGTTAGTTTGCTATGTTAATCTGCTGTTAACGTTAAAAGTTAATAACAAATTAATTTAAGATTTATTCGAATTACGTGGATTAATTTTGAAACTTTTGAAAGTACAAATCTAAAATGATATTTTAATCTATTTTTTTTAAAATATTGAAACTTAATTTATCTAAATATATCAAGTGAGCCTAATTCTAAATTGAAAATTATTTTAAATGACAAAACTGTTGAAAATCTTTACAAATAATAACAAAATATCACATCTATTTTTTATAGACCATGGTAGACTATATATGTCAGATAGACACAGAAAGTAGTATATTGTGGTCTATGATAAACAATGAAAATTTGTTATATTTGTAAATATTTTGGTTCATTTTACTATATTTGAAAATAACCTTTTAAATTTCGTTGTTAGTCATCTGTTGGTGCCTCTTCCCATCCCTTACTTCCTTGTAGAGTTAAAAATTTTACATCATATGTGCAAGTTTGGAAGTGATCTTGAAATGGTTAAAATCACTTCGAAACTCACTTTTAAATTTTTAATTATGAAAAATCAATTTATTGTTTAATTCTATACTTTTGAATACAATTTCTATTACATAAAAATTAATTTTGAATGATTAAAAGCATGTTTCAGAATGATTTTAAAAATGACAAAAATGATTTATGATAACTACTCCCAAATTTGCATTAGTTCTTAAAAAATAGCTAAAAGTTAACGACAAGGACTAAGAGTAAGCATGACGGGAAACACAAAGTTAAAAGGATAAAAATTTAAAACAAAATAACCATTAAATTCAATACTCAAGGGTAGAAATATAACAAATTCGAAACTTAGATCCCAAATAAAAACTAACTCAAAATTAACAGTAAAAATGTGACATTATGAAACTGTGTTGAGCACTAAGCCAGTATTTATCTAAAGGTATATTTTCTCATAATTACACTAAGCAAATAACTTTTTTGACATCTGTGAGTTTTCGAGCCTTCTTACGCACACCTTTGACTAATCTCATGACATAACTTGTCTTGTCCTATGACATTTGGATGTCAAAAAAACTCAAAAGATGTTAAATCTTATATAGGCGACGGTTACCATGAATTGAACTCATTCTCTTTAAATCCCTTTTCAAATCCGTGATTCTTGATCACTTAGTCAACCTATGATGGTTAAGAGTTTGATAGTATTGTCATAAAAAATATATATATAAAACTACTGCCAAGTATCAATCCACCAAATAATTTTTAATTCTATTTTTTATAATAAAAAACAGAACAAAAAAACAACTATTCAACATTGTTTGGTTCCTAATCTAAGAATTCCTTAAAACTAAAAATAAATTACCAAATATGATTTTTGTTTTAAAAAAAAAATATAGGTTTAGTGTTGTAGGGGCCATTTGGTTTAAGATTTTATAGATGTTTAGGAATTAAAAATGCCTGAGAATAAGATTGTTGGGAATCAAGAAGACTTTGTTTGGTTGTACATGAGAATATTATCCGAATTTGTATGGAAATAAATTATTTTTTATATAATTTATAAAATTAATCATGACACCTTTATAAAATTTTAATAGATTAATTTATAAACAATAAATTCAATTCAAAATTTTGAGAAAAATTAATTATTTAATAATCAAATAATAATATTAATTAAATTATAACTTACAAGTATTTTATAAAATGAATAGTTTATAATTAAAGTTACATGATTACATAATTTGATAAAATAGTTTGATGAATTTGTATAATCATAATTTATTAATTAATAAAACAATCAAAATTAGTTTGAGAAAATAAATATAACATTTTTTGTGATTAAAAATTAATTATTATAATTAATTAATGATAATCTAATTAATTATTAAAAGAATAATCTCATAAAATATTGACCGTAATAATTAATTAGCTATATATATAATTTATTAATGAATTAATAGTTTTAAAGCATCGATTCTTTATGGTTTATTAAAAAGATAAGTATATATACATATATATATATATATCAAAACTAATTTATTAAAGAGTAGTTCTTATAAATAGAAAAAAAAAACAAAGTATTTACGATAATAGCAAAAAAAATTGTCAAAGGAAATTAAGTTTTCATTTTTTTTTTCAAATTTCCTAAAATATTCATGCGATTTGAAATCTAGGCGTCCTCACCTATGTCTTCTTCCTCATCGTTCTTCATCTTATTCCTCAGCGTTCTTCCTCATCGACGACTTTTTCCTCGCCGTTCTTCCTCATCGACGACCTCTTCTTCCTCGACGTTCTTCTTCATCAAAGACGTTCTTCCTTGACCACAGTATGACTTCTTCCTCGATTTCTTTCTTTAATTTTCTGTGTGTAGGCTACTGTTCTTCCTTGATTTTCTTCTATGATTTTTTGCACGCATCTGTCTATGGCTTCTTCCTCGTCCACAATGTCGTGGTTCCTCGACCATGCTATCCTCTGTCCATCGCTGATAAGGGATTCTTCGCTCACCCCCGATTTCTTTTCTTCCGTCGGCGACTTCATTACATTGTCCTTCTTATTCTTCTCTTCTCTTCTCTTCGTCTCCTCCTTTTCTTCTACTTCTTCTTCATCTCTTCTCCTTCTCTTCTAGGTTTTTAGATCATCGATATTATGTAGGCATTTTTTTTCTTCTTCTTCTTTTCTAGGTTTTCAGGATCTTAGAATTCTATCAATTTGGTTGTTATATTTGTGTTCTTTTCAACCTTTTCTTAATTTTTATTATTCTTTGTTTTTTATTTTTTATTGTGCAGATAGATAGTTTTTTGTGTGAATATGTATGGGCGTGAACATTTTTCTACCATGGATAGACAATGATAGATATCTATCACTGTCTATCAGTGATACATAGTGATACAGCTCTATCACCAGTAATAAACTATGATTGGGCTCAATCACTATCTATCACTTATATAAAGTTATAGAGCTATATATATTTTAATATTTTCTTATACAATCTTCTTTTCTTTTCTTTTCTCGTTTCTTTTTTTATAGTAACTTGATACCATGGTTAATGTTCCTGTAGTTGAATCTTAGAATTCTATTAATTTTGTTGTTGTATTTGTGTTCTTTTTTTATTATTCTTTGTTTTTGATTTGTTGTTGTGCAGACAGATAGTTTTTTATGTGAATATGTACGGATATAAACATTGTCTATCACTGATAGTCAGTGATAGAATGTTATCACTGTCTATTATTGATATAAAGTTATAAAGATATATACATATTAGTATTTTCTTATACAATCTTATTTTCCTTTTTTTGCAATAAATTGATATTATAGTTAATGTTCCTATAGTCGTTTTTTATGGTGGACAGTAGACTCATTACAATTCTTATAAGAATTACAATGTTGCTAGAGTTTTTGTTGATGATATGATAGACTTCAATGGTTTAGTTAGTTTGATATTGAGTGAAACTTAGTTGGATGTTTCTCTAGATTTATCAATATTATTAGATCTTGGTCAAACTATTATCCAGTCTGTATTCCAAATAAAACAAGATAAAGATATTTGTTGGTATCTGCCTTTGGCTAAAGATTCAAGGACTAGGCATCCTTTAGTTGCTCATGGTAGTCATCATTCTGTAGAAGGATCTTGTAATGGTATTAGTGATAGAGGTGGTGATTGTTCAAATGATCAAGTTATATCAGATGTTGGTTTTAATGGTGATTTGAAGGAAAATTATGTATTTGGAAGTAAAGAAATATTCTCCAAGTGTTTTTATGTAATATCAGTGCATGAGAATTTTCAATTTAGGACTACACGATCAAATTCAAAGTCCCTTGAGTTGAAATGTTTGCAAGAAGGTTGTCAATGGTATGTTCGGGCATCTCGGTACAAGAAGAGTGAATTGTGGATGCTTAGAAAGTAGATTTTTTACCATAATTGTTCAATGAATACAACTTAAAGTTGTCATAGGCAAGCTTCTTCATCTACATTCGGGGATTACTTGAAAGAGAATTTTAGGTTTATCTCTATTGATCACTCTCTTCCTAGAGATATTGTTCATAAGACTCATACTAAGCTTGGTGTTAATATTAGTTATCAAAAACCTTGGATGGCAAAATAACATATATTAAAATCATTAAATGGTGATGCAGTTGAATCATATAATTTGATTTCACAGTTTTTTGAAAGGTTGAAAGAAATAAATCCAGGTATTATTACAAATGAAGTATTCTTCTTATAAAATTTATATCATTGTCCATTGTAGATAGACTATGATAGACATCTATCACTGTCTATCTACCAATGACTAACAATGATATATTTGTTACCATTGTCACTAATATAATTATTTTCATGTATTTTTTTAAAGAACGTACACTGCTTTAAAAATTGATGAAAATGAACATTGTAAATTCTATTTCATGGCTATTGCTACATCTATTAAGGGGTGGAGGTACTATAGACCTGCCATATCTTTCCACTTGCATTCGCTAACGTACATTCTGAAAATGATGCATCATGGAAATGGTTTTTCGAAAATATACAAACTAGTTTAGGGGATAGAGAACATTTAGTCATTATCTATGATCGGCATTTGAGCATTCCAAAAGGTGTCTTAAGTGTGTTTAGCAATGTTGAGTACTGTGTGTGCATTCAGCATGTTCTGCGAAATTTGAAAAAGTTGTTCAAGGATCCTTTAATTGACCAATTTTACTTTAGTTGTGCTAAATCTTACACTATTGATGACTTCGAGTTTAATATGAGATTTATGGAGTTAATTTCTTCAAATATTTCAAGTTGCCTTATTAATATAAGATTTGAGTAGTGGTCTCGTGCATATTCTCGAAGAATAAGGTATGAAATGATGACAACAAATCCTTTGGAGTGTGTAAATTTTGTTTTGAAAGAGAATAGAAACTTACCGGTTGCAAGTCTACTCGATACAATTAGAGATTTATTGCAAAAATGGTTCATGATCGAAGGAAAGCCAGTTTGTCAATGAAAACAATTTTGACTCCTTAGGTTGAGAATATATTACGCAACCAATATGAAAAATCAAGTAATTTCATGGTAAGAGTTCTTTGTGTGTATATGGAATGCATTTTCAAGTGTATAATTTAAAAAATAAATCATTTTGGAAAAAAATTGGAGTGTTTGACAACTACTCAAAATAGTTTTTGAAATGTATTTTCAACATTTTTTTGTCAAAAGTGTTTAAATAAAAATGAGTTTTTTCAAGAACACTTTTTTCTCAAGTCAATTCGGGTCCTTTATTCTTTTTCATTTTTGTTTGTTTTTAGATATATAAAATTGTTAAGAGAATGATAGTCAGTTATAGATTTCTATCACTATCTATCATTATCTATCACTGATAGACAATGATAGATTTATGTCACTGTCTATTGTTGATAGACAGTGATAGCTTTCTATCACTTTTTATATTTGGTATGTTTATAATGTGCTGATTTCTTTTTCCATTTTTATTTATTAGGTTCATCCTATTAACAACGTTGAATACTCAGTAATGGATGGTGATAAACAATTCCTAATAGAGTTTAATTTGGGATCTTGCAACTGTCGAGTATGGGATTTTGATGAACTCCATGCTCTCATACGCTTGTTGTTCTTTGGATACTTATTCTTATTTATTTTATTATTACTCAAGCGTGTTGTCATCAACATATATGAGTTGTGTTCGACCTGTTGGAGTCCATTTAAATTGGAGGGTTTTAGATGATGGCATTATAGCATTACCTTCTATTTTTAAACGATCAGTGGGAAGACCTAAAAAACAAAGGATCCCATCTGTAGGTGAAACTAAAAGTAGTTCATTAAGATGTAGTCGTTGTCATTGTAAAGGTCACAATATACCATTGTGTTGATATACACACTAATATACCATTGTATTGATATACACTAATATCTTTCAATCAGTGTATATCGTTGGTACAAAATAATTTTTTTTTCTTCCTTTTGGCTATTCTGAAAATGAAGATACTTGATGAACTAATGATCAACATATGAATATTGAACTTGTCTAATGGTCAATTTGAAAGCCAATGTTTCTTCTTTACCATATAATGCAGTATGTCAGTTTTGGTTATTAAAATTTATATATGGATTTTATTTTTTATGTAAAAGTTGTTTCAATATTAGGATTATGCATGGTTGATTCAGTTTTGGCACCAGACACTAGAACTAGAAGCATTATCAATAATAACTATCACTAATGAACATTGATAGACTTCTATCATTGTCTATCAATGATAAAATTCATGATGTACCTATTAGAATTAAATTCAACAAATATTTGATAGTGGTTTATTCATCATGTACCTAATAGAATTTTATCCAACATATATACAAAAGCTTATAAAATTGATAAAATCACAACAGATAACATCATTAGTATAAACTAGAATTCTTATAGATGTAGCTCTAACATCAATGTGCATTGTCACTTGTATGATAACATTCATAAAATATCATTCACAAAATAACATAGTTCATCGTCAGTAGTATAGTTGTCACACCCCCTCCCAGATTACCCTCTTAACCTGAAAGGGAATGTGACTGCAGCAGTTACCTGTAAACCTCGAACCTTACTTTCCCTATTTAAATATGTTTATTGTTGAGATTAGTAAAAATGAGAGGATTAATATTTGAGTTAATGTGGAATTGTAAGGAAATGGGTAAAGAATAAGGAAATGAAGAAGAAAAATGTTTAAGTATTGGAGACTTGGTTCTCAGGTGAGTTAGCCTAGCAAGAAAAAATTTTAGCTAAGTATTAGAATGGGTGTTGGCTTTGTGCTATGCGTTGAGTAGGGATATTTGGCGATGACCTTAAGTATGGTCGCGCATTGAAGACTAGGCGTTGAAGGTATGAGCGGCTGCACGAGGCGATGGAAATTTGCTCACTATGGTAGTCGGCCTGAACGCATGTGAGCTATGCGTTGACAAGGTGGGTGGCAGCCAAAGACATGCAAGGTTAGTAGGCATGCGGCAAGATAAGGATGGGAGTTGGTAAGGGATAATGCAAGGCATGGTGGCTAGGGATGTCTATTTACCCCGCGGAGAATCCCCCATTAGACAGGGAATGGGGGAGGGAGTGGGGATGATCTTTTCCCAGTTGGCTAAACGGGGACGGGAACAAGGATTATATTCCCCGTCCCTGCCTTGGTTCCCCTTCCCCCCCGATGAATATATCATATAATTATATTTATATAATAATAATTACTTATTATTATTGTTATTGTTGTTGTTGTTGTTATTATTATTATTATTATTATTATTAACTCATATTCTGTTTACATAAACTTTTATGGCTGATTAAAAGACTATCTCTATCTATTGCTGATAGATAGTGATAGACTTCTATCACTGACTATTGTTGATAAACTGTGATAGAAGTCTATTGTTGTCTATCGGCGATAGACCACTGTCTATTTTTTGTTTGAAACCATTGCAAGTAATAAAAATGAAGCCAATAAATTGTAGGAAATACTTACATAATTTCCTTGAAAGATATTCTCTTCAAGATTTCTCCAATAATCAGGTTCCAAACACTCCCATGATATTATTCTTGGACTTTAATTGCAAATTCTTCTTCCAAATCCAAGATCTATTGCTAAAAGTTTTGGTATTATTTCAAATGCCCAATAAACTAGTGTCAAAAAGAAACCTTGAAGGCATAAAGAATCATTTTCAGTAGAAGAAGGCTTTTTTGAAAAATTGATATGTCAAATTATATGACAATTGTCCTCAAAGATAGGTGTTAAATGTTGTTCATTGTCTAGTATGTCGACATATTTTCAATTAACAACATTGTATCCTTGCCTGGGGATAAAAAAAGACTCCAAGAAGAGGAGGTTTGCCGACTTAACCTTGACATTATCAGTTTCAGAATCATGTAATAACTTAAAGCTTCTCTCGATGCCTTTTCTATCAATTGAATCATCATTCTTAAAGACTCTTTCTTTAAGTTTAGAAATTTGATCTTTTTCTTCTAAATCTATTGGTGGTAGTTGTGTACCATTTAAACCTGTGATTAACCAAAATTCTTTCAATTCAAACTCTGCTATATGCCCATTAAAGTTAAAAGCTAAGACATTTGGCTTCTTTGTGATGCATTATTTTCTTAGAAGGTAGTTTATGAATTTTGTGGGCATTTTCTCAATTTTTAGATTTAGAAAGTAGTCGAAAGGACCATTTCTAAAATTATTTAAATTCCTATAATCTAATTGTTTTTTTATAGTTTGTATTACATCTAATGAGATACATATTGTTATCCTCAAATGCTTGTTCTGGTCTTGCATTATTGTTTGACGTTCATGTTTCTGTTCCACCTATTTAAACATACAACTATCAGCAATAAGCAAGTGATATATGTCTATATTCTAACAACGACTATCATTCAATGAATATTGGTAGACTTCTATCACTGTCTATTGCAAACCTATCACTATGTATCAAGTACTTCTTTATATACTAAAGCATGACATCAATCCTACAAGCGAAAGAAATATCAAAACACCAACTGTAAGTAGCCCCCAACTAAACATATCTAAGAAAACATATATATACATTGGTAATGGTATGAATGATAGACAACATAGAACACTTAATGTCACATAGAGACACTGATAGTAGTCTATTAGTATCTATTTGTAGTAGACATTGATAGACTTCTATCACTTTTTATGGACTGCTTTTCTTTATATCACAACATGACTAAACCACGAAATGGATTCTATAATCAAAATAAACTAAAAACAAAACATATATAATCCAATAAGTAGCCTCTAGCCAAACAATCAAATATCAAAACATATACAATCAGGCCAAACATATATGAGAAAATGTTCCATCACTTTATATCACTATAGACAACGATACACCACTATCAATGTTTAACATATGTTTGTTTATACCTTCAGTTTTAATTTCCTTTGTTCTCCCTTTTGAGTTCTTATCTTCTTTTGTTTTTTTTCTTTTTCTTATGATTCTCCTTTAATTATCTTCCTTTTGATGTTGCTTACCATTTGTATACAAAATTTAAGGTTAATAAATATTACCACTAAACAAGAAACAAGAATTAAGCTTAATAACTATAATCACTCATAAAGTGATAAGAAAAGAAAAGAGTTCTACCTTTTGAAGTTGAGTAATTATTGACGTAGTGGTAGAAGAAAGATGCGGGCAAGAAGCAGCAGCAGAAGAAGGCAACGGACGAGGATGGAAATGAAGCAACAGACGGAAAAGGACATAAATAGAAAAAAAGAAGGTGAAATAGCGTCGATGGAAGAAGAAGAAATTGATTTTGAGAGAACGATGAAATGGAGAGGATTGGAGAAGATGAAGTGTCTTTCGTTGGAGGGAAAAATCCTCTGAGAAAATCGCATCAATTAATCGTAGTTGAGTCAGGTTCCAGAAAAAGGTCGCCAAATTTTTTTTTTTTTTTTTGTGTTAGGCTAGGCACAGCCATTTGACCAAACTAGGGGTGGAAACGGTTCGGTTCGGTTCAATGGTCAAAACCGAACCGAACGATTTATTGGTTCAAACTGAACCGAACCGAACCGCATATATACGGTTCGGTTAGTTTTCAAATTCGATTTTGGCATTTTTAAAAAATCCATGTTTATATTCTTTTTTTAATTAAAAGCGGTTCGGTTCGGTTCGGTTTTGTTATTAAAGTGGTTCGGTTTTAAAATTCGGTTTTTACTCTTTTTTTAAATATATAAATATATATATATATTATATATATATATTAGTTAAAAACGGTTCGATTCGGTTTTAAATTCGGTTTTCGAAAGTGAAACCGAACCGAACCGAATTTTTTTGATTTCCTTGAGTTTTCGTTTCGGTTCGGTTTTTAGAAACGTTCTCAATTTTTGCGGTTTGAATGACCACCCCTAGACCAACCATTATTAACTTACTAATCATGATTATATTCTACAGAAGATTACGACTAGGCTTTTTCGGTACTTTACATCATTGTTAGAGTTTGGTTAAGTTGTAACTGTTTCTTAATCTTTTTGCTATAAATTATAAATACTTTGACCCACTTTTTTATATATAAAAACCCTCATTTATTAAACTAGATTATATATATATATATATATATATAATTATTTATAAATTATACTTATATTCAAAAGATAAGTAATTAGTTTATGAACTAGAGTAATTAAATTCAAATATTATAATTTAAATTTTAATATAATTTTCCTAATTTAAATTAATTACTTTTTTTTTAAAGAAGATTAAATTAATTGATGTTAATAATATATAAAATAAAAGAATAAATTCATGTATTAAAAGAAGAGAGTGGAAATCAAGAAAACCCACACTTTTGAATATGCATGATTCATGAGTATAAAGGATGCATGAAAATAGTTTATTCCAATGCTTAAAGTTTCAAAACTTGTATCAAATGAGGGGTTGGGTATTCCTTATCCATTCCCACTCTTATTCCCATCTCATTTCCCTCAATCTAAACGCCTCGTTAAGAGAGTGAGAAGTGTTCATCTCTAAGTCAATATATACAAACACAAGTGACGATTACTAAGAGAATAAAGAATCAAATGACCATCTTCCTTTGCATTATCACCAAAACTGCTTCACTATTGAATAACAAAATTGGGGTTACAAACAAATGGAAAGAATTAAGATTACCATTTTTATGCAACGGACATTAATTTCAACAACAATACATTTAGCCAAAATAATGCTGGCTCAAGTTACAAACAAACAAAATGGAAACCCAAAAGAAGAAGGGAAAAAAAGGCTCAAGAAAAAGGGATGAGCCAATTATGCTCTCAGCGATATAGCGCCAGTTTTTCCTCTCCTCGCTCCCATTCCTTTTATGACTCTCTTTCACTTCTCTGCCATACATAATCCCACAAAACAAAAATTTGCATCTTCCTCATGAAATAGTGCTTCTAAATCTTCCCATTCACAATTTACACTGAAATCCTTGCAAACTCTTGCTTCCTTCCAAGTTTCCAACGGTAGCTTCTCCCACAATCTGGCTTATTCAAATCGACTGAGCTACCGTATTCATGTACCGGAAAGCAGAGGTCGTTTCTAACTGGCACTACCTCCGAACTCTGACAGGAAGACTACTACCTCCTATCAGCACCTGTTCTAGACATATCAAATAAATGCACCAATCACTCCAATAGCTCTAGTTCAAAAACTTGGAACTTCATGTTTATCTAATTCTCAATAGCACGGTTTAGTTTAGCAATTATCTAAAACTGAAATGCTCCACCCCTCAAATGTTTGTGGCGACCCATTTCGATAGTACCATCCTGTACTTAATACAATATCTGGTAGACGAAAAATGTCACATATTTAATTCTCAACTAATAATCACCGAGTTGAATCAACCAGCACCCAGCCTTTGAAATATGATAGTACGACAGTTCAAGACAAACTCTTCTAAGGATATGACTATGAAACAATTAACGCAAACTTACTTGTGAATCTGGGTGATGAACCATTGCCAGTTAATACTGTCACAAGGTTTCTTTCTTGGCCTAGCGATAAAATTTCTTGCACTCGTTCCGGCCAATCTGAATTCAATCTTCTAGCAAAGTCTTCTACTTCCCTGCATCCAAGAGATTGACCAACTTAAATGGTGACAAAAAGAAGTGCATTTTGAGGATGATGACTGTTGTCACCTACTACACATTACTGGAAAATATGATTGCTTCAATATGGCAGAATACGAGTACAAGATTAACATTTTTTTTTTCCATAAAAACAAAGACATCCATTCGAGTATATATGGTTAATGCAAGGGACTGCTTACCACGTACACACTAAACAGTAACCTGAAGTAGTGTGTAGCATTGATGAAAGATTTTTGTGATCATAAATATTCATGACAGTTGTCTCGTGATAAAAGAGAATATGAAATCCTGGATTGAGGTAGTTCCACTATTATTCAGGCTATTTGGCTTCAAAGACTAATCACGTAACTTCTAAGATATCGTTTCCCCTCCCCATGAAATTTAGATGGTCTATGGTTTCTAATAGCTTTTTGTAATTTTCGTAAAACATTGTTAGAAACAGGTCAAGATGTCTCATTGAAGAAAGAAGGCAGCAAACACTTAACCCAGCTAAGGATCAAATAAAAGCCCTCCAATCTAATTTCAAAGTGAAAGAAGAGTAGCAAAAATAACAATAACAAATAAATAAAAGGTTGTAATGGGAATTAGAGCCCATGAACAGTAATAATCACATAGATTCAAAAGAATTCGACTTGTCAATGAAAGTTATTGCATTTTTTTCCATATAAACTAAAAACAAGATTTAGAAGCATCTAACCACAAATTCTAGCCTTGTGCCCCTCGAACCACTAGCTTGAAAGAATCTCCACAAGCCAACACCCCCCACACCACCCCCCCCCCCCCCCACAAAAAAAGCTTGTTCAAAATTCAAATACCACACTAAACCAAATTTATTATAAAAAAAAAAAACTCCAGACCTTAGGGGCAAAGATACACTCCGAGAGATTCTCATTTCCATTACACCACCGATTAAGGAAGAGCTGCAGATTAGGGTTCCTCTTTTTCAACCTTATCAGAAGTGTTAGTGCTGCAAAGGGCACTAACCATCAAAACAATTTTGTCTTCTTTAGACAATTAAACCTCTTCTCAAATCAGATAATAAGCATCTAAATCAAGGATTCTTCTCTCTTCACGAAGGGCTATAGGGTAGCGCACTTGCCAGAAAGGAAATCGAACTTTTTGAGCTTCCTATAAAGAATATATGAATCCTACCCAGTCGAAAAGCCTACTAAGTATAAGGTTCCAGGTAAGGGAGTTGAAGTTTTAAACTCAACTGGCACCCTTGCCCAGTACATTGTCCCCCGCCCCCTACAACCAAATAAAAATAATAATAGTAAATAAATAAAAACCACCCAATGTCTTTTTGTAATTTCACTCATTAATTAAGAGTAAGAGAGGAAAACTGGAATTTCAGAAGTCAGAAATAAAAATCAAATATCATCTATAACCTTATGGCATATGAGCATGCAGAAGAAGCAAGCACTTAAACAAGAGGAAAAGGGTCCATGTTGTCAACTGGCACTCAACACTTGGCCGACTGCTGAATGAAGTATTTTGGGGGTGGGAAGGTTCAGTACAACACTAATTTGGCATATCTAACCTGTCAAGTTCCTCTTTCATTGCAGGATCTAGATCATCATAAATATCAGCATCATCAAACTCGATCTTCGATGCATACATGGCAGCTGCCGAATCCTGTGATTTCACAGTTCTACTTGGAGATGCCCCCAAAATCTTGTTAAACTCGTTATTCTGGCAACAAGAAGGAAGAGCATCCAATTCCTAAACAATGTAAGATAGCAGAATTCAATAATCAGAGCTACTTCTGATGGGGAAAGGGAAGTTTTTATTAGAAAAAAGAAAGATATTTAGACAAGCCAAAAACAAAAAACCATGCATAGATGCAAACCCCTATTTTATCATGGTTCCCATTTTCGTTACTTGAAGAAGAATCCTTCTGTTGATCTTTTCTCCTTCGATTTTTCTTTTTGTTTTTATTTGTTTTAACTGCCTTCGAATCTGCATGTGGAATAGTAGTTGTTGAATTACAAAGAATAAATAAGAGACATTTAACACTGAAAATTTCAAAAGAGTAAGGATCAGTAGCAACTTGTTTACAGCAAAATTATTGCAAAATCTTAAACATTGCAAAACCACACTTGACAAGGGCAGTAAAATTCAAGGTGCAATATGAAATTTATAGCATGAAAACAAGAAGACAGCCCAGTTAAAAATAAAGACGATGAAATGAGATGGAAAGAGCAAGAAGAAGCGAACAATTCTCAAGTACCTCCATCTCCTCCATTTATAAAAGACAAAAGATCATCGACTGATCTATCATCTACCCGCTCCTCGATCTCAACGTTCTGAAAGTAGTAAAAACAACATGGTAAATTACTAATGAGGGATTAAAATTGAATAACACAACCCAAGGTCAGATTTAAGTACACTACTCAGAGCCTTAGAAAGTGCAAAAAACAAGGATATTAACAAAATAGCAAAAAGTACAGATTTTGGGATAATTATTGGCTCTTTTGATCTTGTAATTTTCTTTTTCTTCATTAGAAAATACATAATCCTTTTTCTCCTGTATTTTGTTTCTTCTTTTTTAGAAAAGAAAAAACTACTGTAACATATGTAATATCAGCATTGTTTCCCATTAAAGAAAGATAACGCACCTTCAATTTCTCTCTTTCTCTTAATTCTTTTCTCTTCCGTGCATATAATCTATTTAAGAGCCGAATACGTGGATCATCTGTTATGTTTCGTAAGGGCTCCAGCTTTTCCTCCTGTAGAATTAAATCTGAGTGAGACACTTAAATTGAATATGTGGGTGTGTGCGTTGGTGTCTGGGTGTGCACGCGCGTGTGTGTAGGGCACACCTCGGTGAGATCATCAGGTAGATGAAATGTCTCCCTGATCTCCTCTGGAGTCTTTCCTTCAATAATTCGCGCAAGTGCTCGACTAGTTAAATCAACCAAAGGTTTCAATTGGAGGCTGTCAGCAGCAGACGTCAACTCACATAGCTTTTTTGTATCCATGCGAATGAATTTCTCATCAAATGTTTTACGCTCCTATGGCAAAGAATAACCCATGTTCATTTGTAAAATGACTACTGAGGTGTCCCTAAGTAACATCATCCATTCAATCTCCACAGGTCCATAACGGATGATAGTGGTTAAAGGTCAGAACAGGTTCAGAGATATACTGACCTTGTTGGAACGACCTGGTACTTGATGAAACCTGCAATAGTCAAGAATTAAACCTAATATAGCAGGATTCACTCGCTGTGGGAGAGATATTGCATAATTTTTGGAGGACCCCATCCCTGTTTGTAGTATTTCCCGACAAATCATAGGGCAAAACGTAGCAACCTCTTCTTCAACTTGTTGTATTGAGCCGTCAGCAGTTTGAAGCCAAATGTAAGACTTCATCTGGAAAAAATTCAACAGTCCATGAGAGAATATAAGCAACACATAATGAAGTGGTTGATGCAGCAACTTCCATAAGTATTGATTTTTTCTTAAACTATCGTCTACTGTATACTAATCACCAAAAATCATAAGAAGACCTTTTAAATGCATTAAATATATCATGCAAATAAGGAGGGGGGGTCAGTTTAAAAAAAAAAAAAAAAAAAAAAAAAAAAAAAAAAAAAAAAAAAAAAAAAAAACTCCATGGAAATTTTGTGTCTTGGTCTTAAGCCAAGACAGTTTCTTGGACTCGGTGTAAATTCATAAAGGTTTAAATACTACTTTGGTCCATGTACTTTCATTTTGGTTTGTTTAGTTCTTGTACTTTCAACTTTTGCTCATTTTGGTCTTATACTTTCAAAAATGTCTATTTTGGTCCTTGTACTTTTAAGAAGTGATCATCTTGATCCCTGTTTGTAAAATTTTATAGACAATAGAAACCCTTTAATACAAATTTAAGGCTAGATTTTAAGATATTTAGGGAATGAAGAGTCATGTTAAAATTTCGATTGAAGAAATGAGACAAAAATGAAAATGAAGTGACCAAATTGGTAATTTTTAAAAGTTCAAGAACCAAAATAGACCCTTTGAAAGTGCATAGACAAAAATGAATCAAAGCTAAAAGTAAGGATTAAATAGTATTTAAGCCATTCATAAAGCAGTATACCTCAGGTTTGACTACCGCCATAGCACTTTCAGACATCTGATGTAGCACTTTGCGGCTGCCACACAGAGAAGGAAGGTCACCTCAGTAATTATCACTCTCTTTCAGGAATAATAGCATAAGCACTTTGAACCTCCTCGCAGGTATCAGGGAGTCATATAGAAATAAATATTCTACTTCTTCAAGGTCCTAACTTTGTTGAGATTTGTGACTCTTTATCAATACTGCCAAAGTGGATAAAAAGGAGAACCCATACAAACATGTCTCTTATAAATGATAGAAGTTTAGAGAGTTAGCTGCACTACACAGAAGGGACTCACAATCAAGGAAAATAGCCAAAAACCTGAGATCAAAAGAAATAAAAGGAACCATTATTGAAAAGATGCACAAACTATACATCCCCCACTCACATGACATACTAGATATGTACTTGTAACATGCAAAATAAAAAAAACATGGCATACCTTACACATAAGCAAGAAATCGATGTAGATCAACAAAAAAAATTATTGTTTATAATAACAGAGCACCATGTCTTAGATGAATAAAATACACACCGGTTCAATCAATTCTTTCCTGCTGAACATGGAAACCTGACCAGTGGTACAGTGGGAAAATGAACCTTCTAACAGTTAATTCAGCTGTAAATCATAACTGTAAAGCTAATTTGTGCTAGCCACCAGCCATTCTCTAAATCCCACTTTAAAGCACTCTGTCAACTCTCTGTCCTTCCACTCACTATTGTTTATTTAAAATAAGAAATGATCACCTATATTCAAGAGAGTAGGAAAGAATGATAACAAATTTGTCACTTCCGAAAACCAATCGAAGTGCCAAAAATGAAAAATTTTCCATCTACAATTGAAGAAAAATACAATATCCCCCATCTTTCCTTCAAAAATCCTGCAATACTCAAAGGCACTAAAAAGTAGCCACCACCTTGATACTAACCCTTACCTTCACCTCGCCCACAAAACTGTAACTGAAAATGAGTTGGACCTGAAAGTCTTTAGTGCAGAGAAGGGGTGCCGCCTGCTGGCAGTTGCTCAATTAAAACTATTAAAGATGGACGTGCGCTTGTAGAGAACACACAGAAATAGATTGGTTGTTTTGACTCGGAGAATAATCCAATTTGGTGATGGCAAAATATTGAAAATTCTCCTTCAGATAATATCACAACTCACTGAGTATGGATTCGATATACATGGCCAAAATTTCTACTCCATGAGAAGGTACGCTAAAACAATTATTTATAATTTTGTGATAGCTCCGTGGAGAAGGGATATTAGAGCGACGAAACAATCAGGGAGTTTCTCCCCACCCGCCTTTCAAAGAGAAAGTCGTGTCTTGTGTTTTGTGGAGGTGTGTGTTTTATGGTGGGCCCTTTGGAGGGAGAGGAACAACATAATGTTTAGAGGTATGGAGAGGGACCCTAGTGACGTTCAGTCCTTGGTGAGGTTTCATGTTTCTTTTTGGACTTCGGTTTTGAAGAGTTTTTATAATTATTCTCTAGGTAACATTTTACTTGATTGAAACCTCTTTCTTTAGCGAGGGTTCTATGAGCTAGGTTTTGGTATGCCCTTATATTCTTTCATGCTTCCTCAATGAAGGCAGTTGTTTAAAATATCTATATCTATATATATATAATATTTCTTTGGGATAAAAGATATAATAATTTCACTCAGTTTAAATTAGAGGATAGACCTTCCAAGAAACACTCGATCACTAGGTCAACAGTCAACTACAAATGCAAGCTCAACCACATCCTTCAACTTTAACCCTATTAATTGCCTTATTCTATAATTAAATCTAATGATTCATCCAAAATCTAAAATCCTAGTCACGAGAGGCTAATCTCAGAAGAACTAACAAAACTTCACTCTCAAAATCAAGTGTCAAAGCCAGAGAACAAAAGACTGTTCAAATTTAAATTTTTTCGTGCACTGGCTTATAAGAAGAGCACCCTGCATAGATATTTGAATCAAGTTCAATAGTAGTAGCTAGTGAAATTCCCTTTCTGACCACACATCAGCCACGACACAGGGAGACCTTCCAGAAATTCTCAATATTGCGTCATATTTCATATCGCAAATTTTCCATTGCCCAGATTCCAATTAAGAAAAAACGGTAAAATGTGCCTACTGCAGCTACATGCCAACAAAAGAACAAACCGAAACCACCCAAAAGCGAAAATTCAACACCCATTTCCTCTTCTCTCCTTTTTCTTTTCATAAAAACAAACAAATCTAATTAATTAGAAACACAAATCATATCCTATCACGACAAATTAAAAAATAACGGACTCCATTTCCTAGGGAACAAAAAAACTACCAAAAGTAATTCGTACCTAAAAACCAAGCTCATGTTCAAAAACCCCCTCTTGACGTTAATAAAATGAATCAGAATCCCAACCAATAGGAGCTAAAAAGACCAATTAAAATACGGTAATACAAGATAGAACTGGAAACCTAGGGAAATGGAACACAGTATGGCGGAAAACAGAAATTAGTACCTTGAAAATGAAAATGTTGCACAGCAAAGGAAAGATTGGAGGAAGAATGAGGGAGTGGAGCTAGGGTTTCAGACAAGCCTCTGTTGATATTCTGCACTTCAGATTTTTTTTAATTATTAATTTTATTTTTTTTTTCCCTCTTACGCTTAAACTTAACAATTTGTGTGCGGTTCGTGTTCGTCACGTGACCTCTATCAACGAAGCTGGCCGCCGCACGTGACGGTAGTTAGGGTTTCGGGTGGAAGATGAAGCAGTCCCATCAGACTTGACTTCGCCGGAATCTTATGGGCTGGGTTGGGTTTTTGCGTGGGCCTTCCCACACTGGAAAATATGACGCTTAACTTTGGCGGACAACTCGATAAATTCTCATATTTAATTACTCAAAATTGCAAAATTATCCTGAAGTGCGGCCATCATTGCAATTAAATCCTGAAAGTTTTAGTCGTAAAAATTTAACTCTCAAATTTATCTAAGTATTAAAATTGAACCCTTCTATTTATCATAATTATAAAAATTGGACCCACAAATGATAAAATTAAATAATCAAATTTATACAATTATTATTGTGTCTATAATTATATAAGTTTAATAGTTCAATTTTAACATTTGTATAAGCCTGAGAGTTCAATTTTTACCATTAAAAATTTGTGAGTATAATTGTAACTACCACCATACTTTAAGAATTATTTTTGTAATTTACCCATAATTGTTTCTTTTTAAGAATATGGTTGATACTAATTTTAAACATAATTTATGAAATATATATATATATATGGGTACATCCCAAGCTGCATTCAACATTGTGCAACTCACGCAGGTGTGCAATCACACGTTGCCAGTGGTAAATTTATCTTTTTTGGGAAAAAAAAGAGAGAGAGAGATTTTTTTTTAGTATTTTTCCTTTTATGATAGTTAAGAATGCATAGATGAGTGCACCAAGTACTACTAACAAGAATAATAAATTAAATTACCCTCATTCGTAATTAATAAATTGCCTCCTAAAATAGAAATGAATTTCAAATCAAAATAATAGGAAAATTATTTTCAAATAATTATTTTCAAATGTAATAAAATGTCATTGTTCATACAATGATAGACCCTTATATTATTATACACATCTATCACTAATATATATCTATAAGTGTCTTTATCAATGATAGACAATAATATTTTACTATATCTATAAATAAGCTGACTCATTTTCTTATATTTGAAAAGAACAAATCTTTTTTAATTCTAAACCCTATAAAATTGGGAGACAATATATAGTTGTTCAATATTATATAAGACTTGTAACAGAGTCTAAAATTGCAAAGAAATATATAAATGATGTCATGATTGAATGTTATTCTTATTATTTTTATTAGTGTAGACATGGTTAAACACACAAATAGACTATAGGTGAGAATTAAAGCTAAGTTAAATGCTCTTGAGATTTAGTTTGGAAATGTTAAAACACAAATATACTGATAATTAGAACCAATGACTAAAGAAAATTCATGAACTACCTTCAAAATAGATATTAAATTATAAAAAAAGTAGGAAAATACTTTTTTGGTTCCTAAGTTTTGGATCCGGTTTCTCTTTAGTCTTTAAGTTTTAAAATATCACACATTTAGTCCTTAAATTTTCAGTTTAATTTCAGTTTAGTCAATGCATTTCAAAATGCTACAACTTTATCCTTGACATTTGAGTTTTACTTCAATTTGGTCTTTAATTTCAAGATTTACATTTGAGTTTTACTTCAATTTGATTCCTAAGTTTTAAGACTTATACTTTTATTCTTGAGTTCACTAAATACTCATTTTCTGTCTTTCGAGTTAATTTATATTAATAAGTTAAAAATTGTTAAAAGAATTATAATTAATTAAGTTTCACTACTTTTATTACTTTTAAAATTAAATTTAAATTTTCACTTCATTTTTAATCAATTAATAGAAATTGATGTCAATGATCGAAAATGAATATTTAATTGAAAATTGAGGTTAAATGTAAAATCTTGAAACCCAATGATCAAATTAAAACAAAACTCAAATCTTAAGGGTAAAATTGTGATATTTTGAAACTTATGGACTAAATTGAAACAAAATTCAAAACTTAAAGATTAAAGTGTAACATTTTAAAACTTATGGACCAAATGAAAACTAGAGCCAAAACCTTGTGACCAAAAAAATATTGTTCCCTAAAAAAGTCATAGCTACCTTATGTACATATATTGGAAACAATGCTTATTTCAATAATACTTGTGTCAATGTCAAAGCTATACAAAAATTACAATATCTTTGTATTGTGCTATTTACAGGAACATTTAAAAATAGGAAGTATATCTATGATCGATATGATAACTATAAGCCTTCGATTTCTTTTCCCTCCACTTAGGTTCAAAGATCACTAAATAATCATTGGAGTTAAGAATACTTAGTTGGAATGCATAATGAAAATTTGGAGAGTAAAAATTTGGTTGTGTCCTAACTACACTTTGAAGGAAACAGTAGTACTTAGAAAAACTTCTAAGTGTTGGGAGCATGTGGTTAAACTTAGAAGTGAAGTATGCATTGGACTAAAAGAGGAGAAGAAAAGTTTGATAAAGTATTGGGAGAAAAAGATTGGGATTCAAGAAGCATAATAGGTTGAAGTCAGAATTTTGGATAAGTGTTCAAACTATACTTTGAGCCTATAAAAGCTTAAGGGCATAAGTTGGCCTAAAAAAAGCAAAATTTAGCTAAGTATTGGAAGGAAAGGTTGGAAACATAGTTGAACATTTAGAAGGGATGAATATGCTTAAACATTTAGGGAAAAGATGAACCATGTGTTGGAGCCTTGGAAGTTAAAGATTTGGTTAAGAATTGGAAGTGAGGGTTGAAAGCATAGCCATTGAAGAAGTGGAAATGTGACTAAGTGTTCAAACTATGCTTCGGAAGGAGTTGGTAGACTTATGAGAACCTCTAAATGGTGAAACTAGGCGTGTAAAAGTTGGAGAGGAAAAGTGAACGCATGGCATAGCAAGAAGTATTAATTTTTTACTAAGTGATTGAAACAAGAAGTTCAACTTATAGCATAGTTGAATAGAACCCTAAAAGCACTATGTTGAGCGTATGCTAGGGCAAAAAGGGAACCTTGTATGCATGCTTGAAACAACCTAGACGATTAGGGTTGACTTGGACACATGGTGTGTTCGGGGTGAGAATTTGACTAAGTGTTGGATGGCTCGTTGAATACACACCCTAGTAATGGCATGTTAGAAGCATATAGACTGGAAGATGGAGTAGTTAGACGTATGCCTTGAGGAAAGGGCACAATTGGACGCATGATGGGAGAGGAATTAAGTTATGCATGCACTAGTTGGATCAAATTTCAAAGGAGAAGGTGACCAATTCCGAGATGGACAACTTAGGAAGTTAAGTGGCAGCATAACATGAATTTGACTGAGTGTCAAAGTTGGAATTGGATACACAAGGTGCAATATGGAGCATGCAAAGTATTGGGATGACACCTCAATGGGGAGTCATGCATTGGACACTGTATGGTAAAGACACCTAAGTTTGCATGCAAGTAGATGATGGCAAGGGACCATGTGTTGCCATTGCATGGTAGTGACAAGCAAGCTTTGAATGCAAGTAGGAGGTATCATGTGGAGAGAAGTTAAGAGGATGACAAGAATGACTGAAATTTTCCTATAAATACCTTGAGGGAGAGCCTCTTTTCATGACACAACTTGAAGTTCCCTTAAACAAGACTTAAGAGATAGTTCAGAGGGAACTTAGGGTATTGTGTGGGTGTCATGCACCTAAACTCACTATCCATGCGTTGAAGAGAAGGCCTATGCGTCCAACTGAGACTAAGAAGTGCTGAGAAGGCAGCTCATGCATCCAACAGGGTAGACTATGCGTCCAACTGACCTGAGGAAGGCAACCATGCATCCAATTGGTATTGAGGAAGGCTACCTTGCAACCACTGATGTCCTAGGTTGTTCTAAGGCCTAATTTCACGTCTATTGGAGTTGATAAATTAAGTTTGTGGCCAATAAGGTATTTTAATGTTATTCTAGTCCTAAACATGAGATTCTAAGTTATTTTTGAACTAATACTAGCTTGGGAACCAAGAAGGAACCAGAAAACCAAAAAGCTTAGAAAATAGGGAAATTCCTACTAGCGAACTATGAATGGTTTATTTTTAGATGCTTTTGATTGAATCCATATACATATATAGTATTATATATGTTGGGTTTTATGCCCTAAAACTCGTAGATAGTAAATGTAATTAAATGACCGTCATTAATAAATAGTTATTAATGTTTTTCTCAATAAGTGTTATTGATATTTTATTTAATTTTGTCTTATTTATCCTAAAATCCAATAAACTAACATTCTAGGTTGTCTTATGAGTCTTGAACTGTACGTAGAGATATATAGGGACCAATGTTCAAGATACAACCTAAAGGGTCTATAGTATAGGGGTAAAGTTGGGTACCTTATCCTGGTAACAATATGGATAGATCCACTTTGTATTTGATACAAACGCAGTGATCCAATGCATTCATGTAGGAGAGACGCGAGTGGGGGTATCCTGGATAATGAGTTTGCACAAGATCGGACTATGAAATAGTAACTACTAGATGTAACTTCGTTGACTACTTAGATTTCTATTTCAATAGGATGACCTAGGCAACTTAATCTTACTCCTAAGTATATTATGAACTCCTATTCACGAGGGATTGTCTTTTGATTTGTATGGGTGAGAGTGGCCAGTCGACTCAATATGTCTCCATTTTGAGGATAAGATCGAGTGGATAGTTGAGAACATGATCATACAAGATGGATTTCACTCCATCTCAACATCAAGGTAAGTAGATGAGTGTTTCCTTAAGTGGTGTCTCCGGGACTTGAACAAATGGTCCTACCTTCTCACTAGCCCAAGAGGGGTTTTTGTTTAATGGTTGGCTATAAACAGGTTATTCATTAGAAGAGCACGGGTATTTAAGGATGTAGAAGTAATCTAGGGGTAAAACGGTAATTTGATCCAGCTGGTGTTACGAACACTCGTGAAGGACTAACTTGCTGTTATTAGTCAGTATCCATGGACACAGAAACATATACGTAGTAAGAATAGTGCACTTGTGGGTCTTTAGTGGAGTGTACCCACAGTTAACGAATATTGATTAATTTGGTTAATGAGTTTAGTTAATTAATCTCACATCGTTGGAGCTTTTGATATGTAGGTCCTAGCTCCCCTTTTCTAGCTTGTAAAGGGTATTGAGGTAATTTGCCATTAAATGAATTTGAAATATTTAAATTCAGAATTGGGAATTTTTTAATGTATGTTGATACATTTTAATGTAAATTTTAATTTTAGACTTTATTGTTAATTTTAGATATGATTCAAAATTAATAAATGAGAGAACGAAATATTTGAAAGGAGTTCAAATATTAATTTAATATGAATAATATTCAAATTGAAAACTATAGGTTAAAAATAACGTGCATTGGATGCATATTAAAACTATATGTTAAATGCGAGAAATATATTTAAATATAATTCAAATGAGAAATTTAAATTAAATATGTGATATTTAATTGAAGAATTAACTAATTATTTAATTTAATTTAATTTTGAATTTAATTAAATTGATTAAATCAAAACTACAGGTTAAAATTAATGCACATTAGATGCACATTAAAACTATAAGTTATGTAAGATGGAACCATTTAAATATGATTTAAATGGTTATTGTTTTATTTATTTAATTAATTAAATAAAATGTAATTTCCTATGTAGGGGAGTTACTAGAGACGTGAGAAATCGTATCAAAAACAAAAGAAAAACAAGGCAGAGAAGATCAATTGATGGATAATAAAATTTTTATACATTTTTTGTCTTCCCTCTTTTTCCTAATTACAATAAAAAAAAAAATCCCACAATTCTCACCTCCTCAATTTCCTTACCAAGAATAGGGAGGACTCCAAGTGGTGGTGCCCAATCCCAAATCCCAATAGAGAAATTCTACTGTCAAAAGGTTTGTAAGGTAAGGTTTAATTATGTTTTTGAATTGCATGCTTAATCTATTTTTCTATTTTATTCTAATACAAAATTGTTGTGTTTTAAATATCAATTTTAAATACGTTTTAGCTTCCGCTGTGCCTTAGGGTTACCATCTCTTCAATATATATATATATGTATGGTTTGGAAAGCTGGCATGATCTTAGAATGCGATTTCTTGGAATATAATTGGAAATCACTGGTTTTCTGTTGATTTACTTGGAGAACTGTTTTAATCTATGATTTGCTTGAAAGCATGTTTTATATTGGTTTTGCTATTTGGATTTGATTGGAAAGTCGTGTTTTGAAATGTGGTTGAGGGAATGAAATTTCAACCATGGAAAATTGGAATTGTACCCTAAAAAATGTTAGTGTGTCTCAACACGTCTAATGGGATATTGTCGACATGTGCACATTAGATAGGTTGTATTGGATACTAGTATTATTTCTTCATAATCTAACTTTGGTTTGATTTGGATATTGGGAACTAGTTTTCTCTCGATTTAGTTATGAACTTCTTTGTGATCATGCCATCTCATTACTTGATATGTTTTATCAGTTGATGCTCGTGTATTGACATTTTTATTTAGTATTTCGATATTCTAGTTTGATTTCCATCTAACTGTTTTTAAAAAAGATTTTTGAAACCAAAATATATGTTCATATAAAAGATACCAATCACTGGGCTTCCCAGATCATGCTTTCCAAATGTTTTGTTTTCACTCCCAGGTAACGAAAGAGGTGAGTTCTAGGGTGCCATTTGACGGTCAAGGTCTGCCACGTTACAACTACTCTTCCAGACTCGAGTTTGTCTTTTTGAATTTTATAGCTTAAGAGTTAAGGTTTCTAAGTTAGATATGAAGTTGTATAAACATTATACTGGTTTGTAATAAAATAAGTTAAGCTAAAGAACTGTTGTTGTATTTACTTGGTCTAAAAGTTAGTAAGCAAAAAAGATCGAAGTTGGTAATAGGTATCACAAAAGGGTGGTATCTGCCGTCCTCATATCTCCTTCTGGACGAAAGGTAAGTTTGGGAGGGAGTGTGACAATAACTCTAGAGGGGTGAATAATGTTTATTTAAACTAATGAAAACATTTTCTTAATGTGGCTCCAATTAAATAAATTTATACATTTATTAGTAATAAGTAATTCAAAAAAGGATTTTATGTAAATGAATTCGACCCAAAATAATCAATAAATTAAAAAACTCACACTTTTAAAAACCTCGTTTAATTATAATAACAAGATTGGTGTAAATGATATGAAAATTTAATAATTACCGATTAAAACAAATCAATATGAGCAATTAATTTAAACAAAAAATTACAATTAATTTAATGCAATAAAACGTAATAACAAAAATTAATTTAAAAAATAAATTAGGTGAGGGAAAGAGCAATTGACACGTTATTTTATAATGGTTCGACATAACCCAGCTTACATCCGACTTACTTCCACTTCTCAAGCTCTTCTTGGATATGCCACTCAAACTGTACTCTTCTTGCGGCTTAGCAAACTGCTATAATGTCATTTTTTTCCAAGATCAAGGGCAACTTTTACAAAAGTTTGAAAAATCTCAAAAACACACCTGACAAACTATCTAAAATAGTGAACTTACAAATTTTGAGCTCACAACAAATCAATTATCATAATACAATATATTTCTCTCGATAATAAAATGATGAGAAAAATTTGAGAGCTTGAAGGGAATAATAACGGTGACTTTTAGCAAATTGGAGAATTGTAAAAATGTGAAATTGTTGATGAAATGTGGAGAAGATGAAAAGTTTAAAAGAAGAGGAAAATGAGTGAATACCAAAATTAATTTGAGTCGATGGATGTTGGTAAAATAAAATTAAATGGTGGAGATTTAAAAATAATAAAAAACAAATAATAATTTTTTAAAAGAAATAATATAACCAATAGAAACTAAAGCATGGGTTGAATTTATTATTATCATTATTTTACTTTTTAAACTCAACTATCTATTTTACAAACATAATATAATATAATAATATTTTTAAAAGATCATTTTCTTTTAAAATTTAACGAGAGTAAAAAACCAACCATGTGTCACTCCTCCATTCCTCCATATATCACATTTTAATTGGGTCCATTTTGATGATTTGGCTTCATCATCTTGGATATTTCTTCGTTAGACATGTTTTGGCTATATCTTATTTGTTGAGTATGTTTCAGTTATATCTTATTCATTAAGCATGCTTCGACTACATCTTATTAGTTTGAGTTCTGATTTAAATGTTTCGAAATGTGTTGTATTAATTATTTCAAGTTTTATGCAATAGATACTTCAAAATATTCAAATTGTTATTAAATCGATTCAAGTTTATTATCATTCAAATATTAATAAATGAATGAATGAATTAAAAATAATTGATTTAAGATTTAAGGGCCAACAAGCGAAGAGTAAATTGTGTTAAGGTTTACATCAAAGAAGAAAAATTTACAAAATAATGTGAGAAAAATTAAAATAAGACGTGATACCCTCATTAAAATAAATAATTCTCAAGGCTCCCGCGTCGGATCAAGATACCGACATGTCAAGCCTAATTACGGAGAGATTATTTGAATGTTTTTATGATTGGTTTGAATTCTTACAATTATATGCTTTGAATCTTTTAGTCATAGATTAAACGTATCTATTTACTTTCAAAAGAGGCTATTTAAAATTGACATTTAAGATTGAGATGAGTAGTTATTTTAAATAATAAAATTATTGAAAACATTTTTAAAATTTTAAATATTATTACAGTTTGATCTCTATATTTTTAAAATATTCATTTTGATCCTTATATTTTTATTTTTGGTTTATTTTAGTCTCAGTACTTTTAAAGTATTTATTTTTCGTCCTTAGACAGATCATTTTGGTCTCATCATTTTCATTTTTACTTCATTTTTAAGAAGTTAAAATAGTCACTTCCCGAAAGTTCAAGGATGAAAATGAATATTTTGAAAGTTTAAGAATCAAAATGAACCAAAGTTGAAAGTATAGAAACCAGAATAAATATTTTAAAAGTACAGAGACAAAAATAAACAAAAGCCAAAAGTAGAAGTACCAAAATAGAATTTAAACCTATATTCAAGTATAGAAAAATGTCAACAGGGTTTAAATCGTGAGTGTCTACTTTTAATACATATATAAGTTTAAAGGATCAATTTTCAAAATTAAAAGTTTAAGGGTATAATTGTAATTGTTATGGTAGTTTTTATAATTTAAAAAAAAGAAAAACTTAAAACCCTCACACGTAAATGAAACTAGTCAAGTATTGGTTTCTTTAATTTCCATAATAATGGTGTTTTTGTTGGTAATTCTAACGTTAAATTGGGAAATTATTGCTTGTTAAAGGAGCCTCAAATTGATATTTCTTGCTAGTTCGTTACAATTCAACGTGAATTTGGGCACAGGTGTCGAGTGTGGTAAGAGGTGGCAGAATGCATGGTTCTTATCAACGCAATGATTTGCCCGCCGGTGGTTGGTCATTAGAAGCTTAAAGTTTCAGGCGGATTTGCAGATTCGGATAACTCCCGATTGCGTCTTGAAATTTCATCTCTCTGTAATCGAAGCAATGTGGTTTTTTAGAAGAAAAGGACCCTCTGGGTTTTCGTCTTCTTCCACTGCTGAGGAAGTTACAGACGGAATCGATGGCACTGGTCTTACCGCCATTGTTACAGGTCATAATTTACTTAAAGCACTCTCATTTTTGTGTTTTTATCTGGATTTTGAACTGGGTCTCATCCTAATTTTCCTTTACTCGTGTACATCTTTCAATTATGCATTCGAGTGTCTGGAATTCTTGTTTAAAAAATTTGTGCTCATGTTTTTGTGTCAAAACTTGCGGGGTTTGCGCTTTCGCTGCTTGTAACATAAGATATTATTCTTCTTCGAGTGTTTCTAGGACAAAATCTGATGTGTGATTCGACTCGCTGTTACTGAGAGATGGGATCTTATTGTTCCTCTGAATTTGAATTTGAACATTAGAATTTTTGGTGGAAATTGAACAGATGTGTCTGTGATGTCCTTGAAATGGTGCGACAGTGTTTAAGTCTCACTTTTCGTTTTAGATCACCGCCACAGCCACGCTGTTCTAAGTCAAAATGGATTTCTTGAGGATAGTTTTGAAATTTTTATGAATTGTTAAAGAATAATATTGCAACTTAGGAAATAATAGAGGTATTTGTTAAGTAAAGGACAAAGTTGAGAGCTATGTTTGTAATCTAGCCTTTATTTTTACTCCAATTGCTTCCCCTCTTAGCAACGTTTTGGTACTTTTATATATTTTTATAATAATTTATTTTGAACGCGTTTGAATTTTGAGTTTGGACGGTAGTAGTTCTGCTTGTTTTACTCTAAGTTTCTGGACGAGAATTTTAATAGTAAAGGCAGTCACTACACCTTTTAAAACGAAACTAAATCAAATAAAAATCTGAAGACAAAACATTATGATAGATAAACTAAGGAGACTTAAAGAATATGCTTTAACAAAAGAAAATATCGGTATGGCTTTTGTCTTCAGATTTCTATCGGTGTAAGAAAGAGGCTGAGGAAAGAAATTCCAACTGAAAGGTTGTTAAGTGGTATGACTTGTGAGCATAGTTGTTTGCAAATGAAAGGTTGAAGACTTATCTAAGCATGATTGGTGATTAGTTTTACCATTTAATTAAGCATCTCTTAGCTTCGTCTTCATTACTAAGCACAAGATTAATGCTGAAACCACATTGCTGGAGTTTCCTGAATTTTATTCTTTTTTTGCTTTGGAACCAAACTTTTCTAGTTGCACTTACTAGCCTTTTACTCTTGCTGATGTTACAGGAGCATCGAACGGTATTGGCTCTGAAACAGCACGTGTTCTTGCACTACGTGGAGTCCATGTCATTATGGGCGTTAGGAATTTAGAAGCTGGTAGAAATGTCACAGAAACCATTGTCAAGGAGAACCCCTCTGCAAAAATTGATGCCATGGAGTTGGATCTTAGCTCCACGGCGTCTGTAAGAAAATTTGCCTCAGATTACCAGTCGTCCGGGTTTCCACTGAACATCCTCATGTAAGAATTGACAAGCATTACAGTAACATGTTCGCTAGTTTGTATATGTATTGATTCACTTATTTATCTCTCCTGCTAGTAGTGGATTTACTTGCCATGATATGTAGCTATCTAATTGAAGATGTAGTACAAGTTATTGTTTTTTTTTTCATCTCTTTTCTTTCTTTGGTGGAAGTAACAATGCAGGAATAATGGCTACCCCTTTCGGACTTTCAAAAGATAACATAGAGCTGCAGTTTGCGACAAACCACGTAGGTATGTTTATATGATATGATAGATCATTTCTTGCATTACGAAAAATTGTTATCTATGTGAACTTGCAAGAAGATGTATAGGATACACTTGAAACCATTGACACATCAAGAGTTTCGTTTATGGATATGGAAAACAAACTACTTGCAACATGATGATACATGATTTCACTTCTGTTAAATATGGGCGAGCTGAACTTGTTATGAGCTGGCATGAGGCTGAGAAATTGAGGTTGTGGCCATGGGGAGATTAGGCAGTAGGCCTTGCTTTGCTTTAGGCACTTCTGTTTATTGCATTGACATATTAACAGCCACCCGGAGAGACTTTTATACCAACTTTCATTATAGTGGATTTGTTTCTTCTTCTCTGCCCATAGCTCTTCTTTTGTGAGTTTTCATGTAAAATGTGACTCGTTACTGTCTTCCTCCGTATTTATCTCTCATGTTCATGACAACTTAGGTCCCCATTCAAACAAAATCATTTTTTTTTTTCTGAAAATAGAATTGATGGATAGTTCCTTGGTGTACTCTAACTATATGGAACCTAACTTATTTTGTTTCAGCCGATCATTAATTCTGATCTGATTTGATACTTTGAGTCCATGCAGGCCATTTCCTTTTGACAAATCTACTTTTGGAAAATATGAAGAAAACTGCTGCTGAAAGTAAGAAAGAAGGAAGAATTGTAAATGTCTCCTCAGAAGCTCATCGTTACACATATCCTGAAGGCATCCGATTTGATGGAATTAACGATGAATCAAGGTAAACTTTTTAAGCATACAGAAATAATAATGGAATGGCTTTTGTGGTTTGGGAAGCATTGTTTGAGAATTGGGAACTAAGTGCTTGGTGGTGCTTTGTTTACCTCCTAACCTAAAGGAAGCTGACTTTCAACTCCTTGCATTGTCGTGCCTGAAGACTAGAAACTTACAAGTGTGGTTATTGCTGCCCTCTTTCTGTTTGCTCGGTATTAAGCATTGTTTGTTACTTTATACTCATTTTGACACATTCAATCTACCCTCTATAAATATTGTTGAGAATGATATGTATATATATATATATACAATGCTTAAAGATTGAGTAGTAGCTAATAGGTTAGCATAGTATTAGTGGAGGACGTCTGGACTTCCCTATCCCTTTAACTAATATTTCATCTGTTGGGTTTTGTTAATAAATTAATATTTAAACCTACATAGAGTCTATTAAGAATTTTGATAAAAGATCAAATGTTTAGCTATCAATTTAAGCTCTAAGCTTTTGTATTTAGTTGTAATTTGATAAATATCACTCAGTTTTTCTTACTCGGCAAAGTACATGAAAATGACAAAAATATAGATAAATTAATAATATTCTATTACCTGATAAATTGTCCAAGCAATTGACCATTGAGCTTACAAGGACAGTGTTCCCCTTTAGTTTGTCCCTTAACTGTTTTTATGCACCCATGTTTATATTTGTTCATGTTAAAGTTGACGGTTGTTCAAATTCTATCATTGTAGGTATAATAAAATGCAGGCTTATGGCCAGTCGAAGTTATCTAATGTTCTGCATGCCAATGAACTTACAAGACGTTTCAAGGTACGAGTACTTCTCTAGTTGATGAAAATAAACAAACCAAAATGAGAGACAAGAAACAACAAATCTTGAATGACACAAGATGATAAATTTGAGTTCAATCAGTACCTTCCGAATTTAAAATTTTTCTTCACTGTCCAAAACTCAGTCAATTCTATCATTACTTCTTGCCGTCCCTTCGAGCTTTGAGGACATCTGATGAAATTGGACCAGTACTTACTAGCGTGTGTGATAGAGATGTTCATTTTTTTCCCGATTTAAAATTTCATTCATTTTTCTCCTTTTGTTTACAAAGGATGGTTGTGGCAAACCATTTAAAATTGATGGTTTCTTCTTGTACAGGAAGAAGGTTTAAACATAACTGCAAACTCACTCCACCCAGGGATAATCGCCACAAATCTTTTCCGCCACTTGAATTATGGCAATGGTAATGCCTTAGGTTTCGTTTGATAACAATTTGAATTTGGATTTTTGTTTTTAGAAATTAACCATATGATGTTTCGTTGTTTTGTTATCCACATCTTGAAAATCTTGAAAATTGTCTACAAAATTCAAGTTAGGTTTTGGAAACTAAAAAATATAGTTTTGTTGGATAACTATTTGGTTTTTAAAAATCATATTTGTTTCTCACCATTTCTTTACCACAATTTTCATCTTTTCTAAGAAAATATTAGAGTTCGTAGCCAAATTGAATATATACATAGTTTTCAAAATTTGGCTTGAATTTTGAAACTATTTCTAAAAGTAGATAACGAAGGAAAAAAATCAATTGGTGATAGTAGTGTTTTTAAGCTTAATTTTTAAAAACTGAAAACCAAATTGTTATCAAATGTACGGTTGTTTTTAATTTTTTTTTTTTAATATCATAGTAAAGAAATTGGGAAAAAAGCAAGTAAAATATTTCAAAACCAGAAATAAAAGACAGAATCATTATCGGTCTTAATTGGATTGATGGAAGCTGATGTTCTTACTACTTTATAGATGAAAATCTGCTGAACTTTTCAGTTTTTTTCTAACTCATATGGATTCTTTTGTTGCGTTCTTGTGATTTTCTTGCTTCTTTTTACCATCTTTTTCGTGGATTTTGTTTGACAATTTCTTTCTACATGACTTTCAAATGCAGTAGTTGAATCAGTTTGGCAGCCGATTCTCCGACTAAGCCTGAGAATTGGTGTAGATATCACTCTTGAAATGATCTTCCTAGAATTTTACTAATCCAACATCTTTGTTCTTGTATAATAATTATCTTCTACGTCAGGAAATAGCTTCTAATCGAACAGCGTCTTGTTTTTCTTGCAGGTATAGTAAACACTGTTGGCAAACTCATGTTTAAAAACGTTCAACAGGTGAGCTTCATTCCGTCGCGTCTACTTTACAGAGGTTTACAAAAACTGAGATGTCATCATCATTAATGAGGACTTTAGACCGAATGTACTTATATTCAATATTACATTCAACCCACTCCTGACTAGATGGAAACTAAAAGCAAAATTGTTATTAAATGAAAATTTAACCACGACGATATTATCTGGCATAGCTTTATCAATATTGAAGTGATACGTTTTGGGGTTTCTTGTCTATTCAACAAGTCTGAATTTGCAGGGTGCAGCAACGACCTGCTATGTGGCATTGCATCCACAAGTAAAGGGAGTGAGTGGTGAATATTTTCTGAATAGTAACCTACACAAGGCAAGCCAACATGGCCAGGATGTTGACTTGGCTAAGAAACTTTGGGATTTTACCACTAATCTACTAAAATAATCCAATTCCCTATTCTAATTTATCATGGAGATTTGTATATGCCTATTATTGTTGAGGCTCATTTTGGCTGACTTTTTTTTTTTCTGCTTTTCTCCGTAAATTAGTGCTGTGGTATTTCTATCTAGTTAGGTTGTGTAAAGTTGTATTGTTTGTGTCTTTAGAGTACCGCATTACAAATAAGGAAAGGGGATTTAGAGCTACTATCCTCAGAACTTAAGCTGTTAATTCAAGTTATTTCCAATTTCCAGATTGGTGTTTGTATATGTATTCATGTATTGCATGAAGTTGCTATAAAGCTTTTTCTTGTGTTCTTGAAAGTATTTTGCTAATTAGGAATACGAGTTTCTTTTGTAGTGTTTGATTATCCTATATCGTTTTAAAATTAAAACACTTATTGATTGCAAAACTGAAAGTTCAGGCTTTATTAAAACATTCTTAAAAGTGAGTGTATTTGTTAAGGTTGGAATTTCCTTGGTCGTGTATCCTGAGTTGATTACTTGAGGTTTTATTCCGTGGCATGTGGAAGTTTTAATTCACAAGTTTTTATAAATAGACATAGAAATTAAGAGGCCGTTTGAGACATTGAATTGGTTATTATACTTGGGTAAGAGAGTTTTGACATATTATTGATTGTAGCTTATAAAATTGTAGCTAGTCGAGAATTACTCTTAAAGTTTTTTTTCATGCGTCTTTTTCTTCACTCTATATGACAAATTTATTGTACATAAAGATTTAAAATTTAGATTTTCGGGATTTATTGATTTCTTAAAAAAAATTCAGGACTATTAAAAATAATTTTGAAAGTTTAAAATAAAACTTAGATCTTTTGCAGGCAACTTGTAGTTGACCTAATATTATATCAAAGTATCCAATTTGAGAATTTGAGTCCCGTCATTAAAATTTTGATACGTTACTCACAATGTGACACATTCAAGCAAAAAAAGATGCTAAACTAAAATTAATTTGTCCTCATTTTACCAATCAAATTCAAGTATGTACTAGATTCTTCAAAGTCCCGTAAAAGAATTACTTGAATTTTGACACATTATTTATGGCTTGGCTCTCTAATATATAGAAAAAAAATATATTTTTTAGAATAATTGGGATAGAGGATTTTGAACCACAAATTATGTATTAGTTCATATGTTAATTGAGTTATGCTCGACTGACAAATATAATAAAAGTTATGTTATTAATGGAGTTACATGAATTACTCTTCTCATTATTAAAGTTTAATACACACATTTTAGTCCCTAATATATATCTACTAATAAGATCATGGCACTTTGATTTGGATACGGAGAGAGAGAGGAATGTGGTTTCTTAGCAAGAAAGGACCATCTGGGTTCTCAGCTTCTTCCACAGCTGAAGAAGTTACAGAAGGAATCGATGGGACGGGTCTAACAGCCATTGTTACAGGTCTTTTTCCAATCTCCACATTAACATGGATTCGGTTTAATCAGTGCTTTATTTCTCTATTGTCGAATTGAGTGAACAAATCGCCCATTCCTTGGGAATTTTGTTTCTTTACTTATTCCAGTTGCTTAATAAGAAATATGGAGATAATACATGGCTGTTGCCCTCTATTTTGTCTTCCTCTGATGATTTTTCCTGCAGCTTTCAGATATTAAGGCCATCGTTTAGCTTAGAGCTTGTTTACGGGTTAATGGGTTTCGTTGCTTTCAATGGCTGACTCTGTTTGAATGTATAATTGATTGAAAAAAGAAAAACATGCTCGTATTGTACAATGTTTTGCTTTGTTGATTGGCCAAATTACACACTCATCATCAAGAAGTAAATTAATGGGTAGACAATGAGCATAATGCTGAGGGTTTTGATTAATTTCCTCTTTTGGAGTTGCCTTTCGTGTTTGATGAAAATTAAGTTTCACCTTTTAAGGAGCTTGAATTTTCTCTTGATAATGTCTTTTGCATTAACACAGGTGCATCAAGTGGCATTGGCACTGAAACTGCTCGTGTTCTTGCGTTGCGTGGAGTACATGTAGTAATGGCGGTTAGGAATCTAGCAACTGGTAGGGAGGTCCAAGAAGCCATTGTCAAGGAAAACCCATCTGCCAAAGTTGATACCATGGAGTTGGATCTGAGTTCAATGGCATCTGTTCAGAATTTTGCATCAAATTTCAAGTCCTCAGGTCTTCCACTGAGCATTCTCGTGTAAGTTGGCAAACTGTATGACTTTATGTGTTACATCTGCGATCTGAATATATGGATCTTCTCATTCCTTCATCTAGCTAATGGTCTTCATGTAGCACTCAGATTAAACGACACTATGAAACTACATTAATAATATTAGTGATGCAAGAAATCTCTTTATTTTCCAAATATTACACATGATGTAGACGGCATCTCTAATTTTCTCATTTCTAGTATATCCATAATCCAAAAAGGTGTTTGTGATTGTTCTAGAAGCAATGGAACAAAAGATACAATAAGCTAGGATAGTTTGTATGAGTACGACCTAACATTGATAAAATGAAAGAGGGAACTCCATTGTATAGATTGCCTCACTATTCAAGAAGTAACCAAGAACCCACCATTTCTGTATCTGTGGTCTCTAATTCAAGTTGTCCTAAGTGCTATATGTGCACATATGTATAAGCTATTAGCAAAAAGAGGAGAAAATGGAACACTTACACTATTTAGTAGTTATCTTTTCTTCCTTCAGTAATAATGCAGGAGTCATGGCTTCCCCCTTCTTGCTCTCGAAGGACAAGATAGAATTGCAGTTTGCAACAAACCATGTGGGCAAGTACATCATCAATAGAGAAGGACTGATTGTTGCTCTCTTTTGTAGTGTATGATAGGAAATCGTCTGTCTAGTCATTCTTGTCCTATGGTGCTCTGATACTTGATAGTTCTCTCTGCAGGACATTTTCTTTTGACAAATCTATTGTTAGAGACATTGAAAAAGACAGCAAAAGAAAGTGACAAAGAAGGAAGGATTGTCAATGTCTCGTCACGACGGCACCAATTTTCGTATCGTGAAGGCATCCAATTTGAAAAAATCAATGATCAATCAAGGTCTTCTTTCTATCACCCATTGATATAATTCTTATTCCCAACATAAGCTAATGCACGGGTCCTTCAGAACATATCTGTTCTCATTAGAGGTTTGTGAGGAGTCAGAGGGACGCCCGCAACATTAAATATGAAGATTATTTCCTTGTTATTTCTTGGCTTACAACCTCAAACTGAAGAAATTTAAAATTAAATTCCTGCATAATATCATTGCTATGCTATGATTGTGGTGAATACCATAACGAATTTGAACCATATATTCTCTACTGATTCATTCTATACAGGTATAATGGCCTTTCTGCATATGGTCAATCAAAGCTTGCTAATATTTTGCATGCTTCCGAACTTGCAAGACAGCTGAAGGTTCGTGACATGTTGGTTGAATTCTCTCTTTAATTATGATTTATATAAATTTAGGCACCAAAAAATGGTGCAATTGGAATGTAACATTGCATTATTATCATTTAGAGATTTCATTATTTGTTTCCGGCTAGAAAAAGAATGTAGCAAAACGTTTAAAATTTTGGGTTGAGCAGTAGTTTAACATAATATTAGATCTGGATGTCTTAGGTTGAAATTCTCGTTGCACATTGTTGCCCTTGAATTATTATTGATAATCCACTTGTTGGGTTTGTTTTAATTTCAAGTCTACAGATAATGGAAGTGTTGAGCATTGTTAAGGTTTTATATTGAGTAGTTTAACACTTTTCATTGACACCAGACGTTGGTGTTGTTTCTACCATTTTTTTGCTTCTTTTGTCTCCAGAGGGTAAACAGACACTATTACTAAGCAATCATTTACCTTTTAAAACAGGAAGAAGGGGTGAAGATAACTGCAAATTCACTACATCCTGGAGCCATTCCAACAAACCTATTTCGTTATCACAGCCTCATTAACCGTATTCAATCTTCTATCTTACCCTTTTTAGTATCGTCATCTACTGGTTTTCATAAAGCTCTGCATTTCAGCTTGTTTTTCTTGTCTTAATGCATTTCAATAATGTGCTCATCGGTGCTAATAACATGATTTTCACATCTCCAAGGTCTTTTTGCCTGTTTCTCAATGTGGTTTGTTGCAGTATTACCTTTTTTGCCGACTGTTTCAGCGTTGTGTTGCGCTTCATTACATGTCTTAATAACAATACCTTTCTTTTGTTTTTGTTCTGAATTTCGTGCAGGTTTTCTTGGCGTACTGGGTAAACATGTGATGAAGAATGTACAACAGGTAATGTCTAGTTCAGAGAAGCCATATACACAAATTTATAGGCCTTTCCCTTTTTGATTGTTCTTTCTTCCTTCTGCATGTTAATCAACTTGATTCCAAAATTTAAGTTTCCGTCAGTGGTTTTGTTATTTTTGCAAAGATTTTTGGGTTTATAAAATTAACCTCCTTTCTAATAAGTTTTTAAGTAGTTATATTAGGTTTCATTTTTTTTCTTTCAATAAGAAATAGAATATGGAGATTTGAGTCACCCACCTTAAAAATGTACTTGTCAACTATCACTAACTAAACCATATTCGTTTTGGTGATTTCAATCTCTTTCTATTCTACAATTTTTTGTAACTATTTCGTCTTAGTTTCTTCACTTTTGAAGGCTGTGTTTATTTTGGTTAAACAGTGCATAAAAAATATTTCAGTCTTTATAATTAATTTTAGTAAATCTAGTTCCTGTACTTTTAACAAACCTCAAAATTGTCTTAAATTAATTTTATATAATAATAATAATAATTCTCATTCAAGGAAAAACACAATGTTAATATGTTTTCAAAATTTATAAAGATCAAATTGTTTTTGCAAAATTTGATCATAAAAACGGTATGGATGATATAAGGACTAAATTTGGACTTTAAAAGTACATGGACTAGAATAAAAAATGGAACAAGTCTTGAAGTATATAGGCTAAAGTGATAGTTTAACCTTAACTTTTTATAATTACTTGACATAAAATTTAAGTTAAACCCAATACTTAACTTACCTTTCACCTATAACTTAAATTAGTTATCTATTTATAAGCATCTTCATTAATAAATAAATGGAAAAAAAAGATGTTTGTGTTAACTTTTTTCGTTAAATAGTTTATTAAAAAATTAAAAATAGTTTTTTAATGAAAAATTCAGGAACAAGACTAGGATTTTTGGGAGTTTAGTAACCAAAATAGAATTTGAACCGATATATTATCAAATTCATTTTTTTTTAAACTTTTTTGATATCCTCCCTACTTGTTGCACCTTCATTTGGTATGAAAATAGTCATGTTATCCATTTGAACTTTCCAATTAGACAATTAGAAAGTAATGGATATTCTATCATTCAAATTTAAAGAGTAGAAAACTCGATCGGTACATTTTATTGTGAAGAAGCAGTTGTGATTATCGTCCTGTTTTCAGGGAGCAGCAACGACATGTTATGTTGCATTGCATCCACAAATCAAAGGGATTAGTGGCCATTATTTTGCTGACAGTAACATAGCCAAAGCAAGCTCACAAGCCCATGATAGTGAATTGGCAAAGAAACTGTGGGACTTCACCCAAAAGTTGATGATATCAAATTCCTTAAAAGCTTAAATAATTTACTCCTCATTCATATGTGAATTTGAATCAAGTTATAAATCAATCTTCTCCTACTATTAAGATTTTCATATTATAACCTGTGTGTAATGTGCACGTTTTCTTTAACATTTGGATGACTAAGATGATGTGTTTTGAGAGAACCAACTTATCTACCAGGATAAAACATAGTATGCCACTAATATGTTGATGGTGAGGACTGAGGAGTGAACATAAAGTCCACGTTGGTTAAGAAAGGAGGAGATCCACGAAATATAAGTGAGGACAATTATTTTCATCGATATGTCGGCTTTGGGTGAAACCAAAGTAAAGTAGTCTCGTTGTCATAATACTGATAACAAGGGAAAAAGTAAATAAGGAACTAGAAAATCAAGAAGATCAACTCAAATGGGGAGATAATAATATTTGATGGTTTAGAGGAATTGTGTGATTGAAAAAATATAGGGATTAGAGCAATGTTTAAGCTAAACCCATCTCTATGCATTCCCTTTAATAGAAAAAGAAAATTAATATATATATATATATATATTTTGTCATTGCTTGTGTACTTAGATGATATTGAGTGTAGTTTGAGATACACTCATGTATTTTTCTTTTCAAATTTCTTTGTTACTAAAAAAAGATCAAATATCTAAAATCTTTCAATTTTCCATGCATTTCAAAATTGTACGGCTGACATAAAATGTTGTACTATCTTAGTCATTATCATTGTTAGTCCACTCCAATGATTAAAATATATGTCAATACATAATATTCGTAAATTAGATGGTTCGACAGCGATATTTGGATTTAACGGATATCTTCAATATCTTGGAATAGCCATAAGATTTAAAGTAACTTATCAATTAGTTACTAAATCAATAACATGATCATTTAGAAAGTGAAAAAGATCTTAATTTATTAATTTAAGTAATTTTTATAAATTATTTAATTTACATAAATGTCTGTTGATACTGATCTAAAAAAAAAATTAAGTAACTAATTTACGTATCATTTAAGTTGACAAGGGTAAATTAATTACTTAAATTAATTTTAACTTATATCTCCCCCTTGTTGTTGAGCTCTAAATCAATAAATAAACAAACAAAACTATTAAGTCCATATTACACCTTTTAGAAAATAAGTCCAAATTATAATAGGAGGAAAAAAAAACCAATGCCAAATTCAAATCATGGTGGGTGTAACATCCGAATTTCAGGAAAATTTAAATTAATTATCTAAAATTTTTTAGTTTAAATTTTCCTTTCCTTTAGAAAATTGAGATTAAATTGAAATAATTGAAAAACTTTTATTGGTTAAATTGAATTTAATTATTAGATATTCGAACTAATTATCTTGAAAATATTGAATTTTGCTTCCCTTTGATTGTAGATTTTAGGGACAAATTAAAAAAAAAATAATTAAGAAGATAATTAATTTCATGTGGTTTTGAATTGAGTTAAATATTTGGAAAGATTTAATTTGTATCAAATTATGGATCTTATGACATTTAATTTTGGTTTTTGAAGCCTAAATTAAGATAATTTGAAAAGTTAATTGATTTATTAATTTAATAGAATTTTTGGAGATTTTGGAGATATTATGATAAAATATTTTATTTATATTTTTAAAATTGAAAAAAAAAAATAAAAGAATTGAGATTTTTTCGAAATTAAATGAGAGTGAAAAGGGCAAAAAATTGGGAGAAAGCAATTTGATTTTTCGCGACAACTCCTACAAAATTGTAGATTTCTGGAGTTTGAACCGTTGGATCATACTCAAATTTGATCAGTCAGCTCGAGACATATAGAGTTTCATTTTGAACGGTTGGATCGTTGTTTGAAGCTCTGGTTTGTTCGTAATCTCTGCTGAATAAAATCTGTAAAACTAGAAATTTTCCTTCTCTCTCACTCTCACAAACCCTCCTCATGCAAGACCCTCACTATCAACCGCTAGCCTAAACAATTTATGCCGATAGCAACACCCACTGCCTATCTATGGTTGCCACTGCCGCTGATTCATTGTCACCGAAATTGATATTTTGGGTAAGTTTTAGAATTCTTGGAGGTTCTTGACCACCCATTAGCTTTTGGCCCAAATTGATTGATATCCTTTATGTTTCGCTTTTAGATTGAAGTTTGGGAGCGTTTCTGGTCACTATCCAACAAGGGAAACGAGTTTTTGAACATTTACTATTCGAAGTTTGGAGAACAGTGGCGTGCTTTCTAGCAGGATTTACTATCGTTCGGTCCTTTCGTTGATTTTAGTTCAAGTAAATTGTTGGAGTTGGTTGTCAAGATAACTATCCTTGACTTAATTTGAGGTAAGTGGTACTATTACCGGTGCCTTCGTGCCAGGCGGCCTAGATTAGATTTACAAAATTAAGTAATGGACTCTAGAAGTATGATTTTGTCGTTGTGATATACTTGTTGCATGACAGTTATGAGTATTATGAACATGTTTGAATTTCTAATCGGTACAGTAGGGCAGTTTACCATCTCGCCTTGATGCATGTTTTATTTCAGAGGACTGATGGGTCTAGTTTCATGTTTGACGGTGTGCCTTCAGGCCACTAGACATGCGTGAATCGACAGGTTCACGTTCATGTTATTTTTCCATGTTTGAAGGTGTGCCTACGGGCCGCTAGACATGCGTGAATCGACAGGTTCACGTTCATGTTATTTTTCCATGTTTGACGGTGTGCCTACAGGCTAATAGATATGCGTGAATTGACAAGTTCACGTTCATGTTATTTTTTCCATGTTTGACGGTGTTTCTACGGGCCGCTAGATATGCGTGAATCGACAGGTTCCGTTCATGTTACTTTTCTATGTTTGACGGTGCGCCATCTCAGGCCACTAGACATGCAAGTTAAGGCAAGATAGTACGTCCTTTGGTTTCTTTTTATCATAAAAAACAAATGTAGTTGTTTGAGCCACGTGCCCATCATTCTCTGCTCGTGGATGATGCATAACCTGATCCCGATAATGGGATCACTTACTGAGTGTATTTTTATACTCAACCTTTCTTAATTTATGTTTTTCAGGTAAGGATAGGAACGGACCAGTAGGAGACGAGAGGGATCTGTGATCGTGTCATATGGGATATGTAAATGGCTTCCGCTCAATTTACGTTTTTAAGCTATTTAAATATTTTGATTTGAAACTTGATGTTGGTCAAAATTTTATCTGTTTAAGTTATTTTTTCTTCATGGGCCCGAACAAAGGTTTTACTTATTTGTTATTTATTTTGAAAAATTGTCTTTATTATTTTAATAAAATTTATTTTCATCAATGATCAAAATATTTTGAACGTAAATGTGTAATTATGAGTTACGACCCTTATCAGAGAGTACTCAAAAGATCGGGTAGTTACAATGTGCTCCACTAACCCATAAATACTTACCTGAAAATGAGTTGTCCCTACCGAGTTGTTTTGTTGTACATACTTTCTATGTAATATTATTTAGTCTCTCTAGTATTCATTCTTTTGATCTTTCGTTCACTTCATTTGAATTAATTTAGTGGACTTCTTTTCAATGCTTATCAATCCATATACTCTCATTTCGAAAATACTTGGGTACTGCCTCGTGCAGTCCAAGTAGCTCTCAAATAAAAAAATGTCATGTGACTGTCTTAATTTTTTTTATTTAAAATTTTTCATTCCTCAACTCATTCACACCTCTTTTTTACTGCTTACAAATTTCAAGCCTCTCTGTTTGCAAGTATTACATGCCCTTTGTCAAATAAAAATTTTCAAACTTTGTTACATATGTCAAAAGTCAACAACGCATGTTATACTTGGGAAATAAAATGAATTAATGGTGCAATCTGATAAACATAGAATTCAAGTACACAACATAAATTAAATTAATCATCACATATATTTCTCGGTAAACTTTATTTGTAAAGTACATACAAAGACATTCTTTTATGTCTGTCCAAAAAAAAAAGAAAAAAAGAAAAAAAAAATTCTCGTGAATATATCAAATACAACAAAGATGTGTAACGTTAATTCTTCTTTATCAACCTAATTTCAGGTCTTCCTACTTGTATATGATTTATCTTAAGTAAAAGTATATTATTCAATTTACCTAATACGATTGATATGAGCAAAGGGCTCTGTGTTATAGGATTTTGGAGCAGGTTTAGCTACTTCAGGAGCCCCAAAAACATGCCATAATCTCAATGTTTCATCTGCTGCTGCTGAAGCCACAGTGCATCCATCTGGACTCTGTAATTAAACATCACACCAACACAAAGCTATAAGAAACAGTCCAACCAACCACACACCAACACAGCTATAAGAATCAGTCCATTAAAACTTAATTTGTTAGACACACCCACACCTGACTCCTGAGCTTGGAAATTTAGTATAAAACAAGTACATTTATCATGCTTATACTAAGGTTATGATAAGAACCTAAATGTATGTACCTGAGCCATGAAGAGAACTCTTGATGTATGACCCGTGAGCTCTCCCATCTTCACCATTGAAGGATACTTCCAAAGAGTGAGCTGGTTCTGGGCGAACCCATGGGAGCTGAGAAGCTCTCTCTCATTTTTATTCCATAGTAGAGCACATACTTGAGAACCAGTATCAACAGAATTCAAACATGCTCCGGTGTGGGTGTTCCAAAACTTAATGGAACGATCTCCACTGCCTCCACCGGATGCTAGCAAGTTGCCTTGGAATGGACACCAGGCAAGGGCCTTGACTGCAGAAGTATGATCCTCAAGCCTGTGAAGCCATTGGGTAGCTGAGTTCGAAGATGCTGTTGATCTGTCCCAGATATGGAGGATATTGTCATTCCCTCCACTTGCTAATTGTTGTCCAGATAATGACCATTTAAGCCCACAGACTTCTTGATCATGGCCTCTATAAGTTTCCACTATGTGATCTCTAATTCTCACATCATTGTTAATGATCTTCCCATCCATTCCTCCAGTTGTGAGAATGTGATTGTTCCATGCCAGTGAGCCCACTCGCATCCTATGGCCACCCCTCAAAGTTCTTAGCTGCATTACATCATCACCCAAAACAATTCAGGATTCAGATCATTATGTATTTTGTTAAATGTATATAAGAAACTCAATTTTGAAATAGCAAGGCTAAAAAAGAAACCTGTCTATTCGAGAGCGAATCCCAAAGCTGTACTTCAGAATTGTTCAACCCAACGGCAATGTGTCTTCCATCAGGAGCCCAATTCACACTTGTTACAGGACCAACTTCATCATCAACCGTTACAAGTTCTGAAGTAGAACCATCTTGTGCGTTCCACAAATACACAGTGTTCCCAAGAGCTATAGCAAGCACGTTGGTGCTGCCCCAATCCAATAAGTTTAAGTAGTAATCATCAACAAGGTCAGGAGCATCCAATGTCTTTTCAGAGGTCTGCCATAGAAAAATTCAAATTTCAGAAAATACCCAGTTGATGATTTGAGGAAAATTATCAAACATTTAAACTGCAACTCACCTGAGGGATATGACGGCGGGCCTTGACGGGTTTATCATGAGAAACAGAGGAGAAGAACTCCTTAGGTATCATCTCAACTGGTGCAGGAGGTTTGTTCTTGAACGCAAGGATTCGAGTTCGATTCATGTTCAGTGTCTCAGCCAACCGCTTCTGATAAGCTTCCTTAGACGGCGAACTAACAGAAGGATTTTCCTTACCTTTCCTCCCATCAGTAACCATGTAATGCGCATAATCGAAATCCATCGCCGATCGATTCGGAATAAACCTATCCAACTGCAATCGAAACAAAGAATTAACCCATTCGAGTTAATATCGAAACAGACAAAATTCTTTGATTCAGAAAAATAAATACATATAGAAAACAGCATCAATTAAGATTAAACCCATCCCCAATCGTAATCGAAACAAAGAATAAAAAAATCGATCCGGCTAAAAAAAACCCTAGTTTAAATTCAATACGGAAACAGGAAACCCCATCTATTCGGAAAATTTCATATAATAAAACACAACTCATCTTCATGTAATTAGTGAATTCAAACAAGACACACTTACATTTTCTTTTGAATGCTTTTTCTGGAGTTGCTGTTCTTGAAGGGGAAAGCGAGAGTGATTAGCTTTAGAAGAAGAACTCAAAGATCCTGCATCCATAACGTTAATTTCCCAAAAAAAAAACAATAATACTAAAAAAGAACGGAAAAAAAAAGAAAAAAAGATGAACGAACAGATCGTCGCGGTGCTGCAGCACAAAGAAACCTCTGCAAATACTTGAATAAAAGAAATTCGTGAAATTGTATATCAAATCAATCAAACAACAACTAAAAAAAGATCGAAACGAAAGTCAGAGCACAGTGATGAAATTCGAGAGCGAGAGAGTTTTGAATTGGAAGTAGTTACAAAGTTCTGATATTTTGCTCCATGCACATTTGGGAATTATAAATAAGGCCAAAGAGACGATTTTAGATTTCGACCGTTGAAACATTCTGACGAAGTTACCCTTTCATGTCGCTATTACCCACTGTATATCAAAGGGGTATAATTGGCAATATAATAAAATATTACCAAGTGATCGCTGAATCTGCGTTTTAAAATTTAAGAAATAATAACAACTAATAATAAAGAGCCGTTGTAGTGGGCGTATTTATGTAGAGAAATTATGCCTCATTCCATTTTTAACTTCAGACTAAAAAGAAAAAAGAAAAAGGAAAAAACAGGAATAAAAATTTTATTTCAAAATTAGCTAAATTTATTCTGGACAATTTTTGTTGGCTATTTTGTTTTTATTTCATATTTGATTAATTTTATATTTATCTACAGATAAAGGATGCTGGAAGTTGAGTGGATTCTTTTTTGTATTTTAAATCTTTTTTAGTACTATTTTAAATCTTTTTTTAGTACTATTTTAAATCATTTCATTTGATGTATTAGGCAAGGAATGTACTTAACTTATTATTTTCTAGAAAAAAAAGTATTTAAATTTTTATTAAGAGACAATTAATTTATGTTTCTTTTTCCTTCTAAAATTAAGTTGGGTGGATTTTGGCTAATTAGGAGAATTAGAAGCTCTAATTTTGAGGTAAGTAAGTTTAAAGACTATTTAAGAGGTTTATGGAAAAAAAATTTGAACTCAAATGGTTGAAATTGGTGTTTTGAGTACTGAAAGTAAGGTCTAGAAATTAGGTGTTGAAGAAGCAAGCAACTGGCCGAAGGTTGAAAAAGGTACACGAGGAGTGGGCTGTCGGTGAGCTGCCTCGCGCGCACCCATTGCACGCAACACGCCACTGTGCAGGCAACAACACCCAACTAGGCGACAAAGGCTGCAATTGCCTCGCCCATGCTCAATGCCCAAACCGCACTCGTTTAGCACCCCGCGCACGTTCATCGCCTAGCCAGCACACATTCATCGCCCAGTTTGCTCGCCCACAACGCCTAGCGCGCATGTGTGAGCCATTGGCCTTGTCACCCATGTGAAGCCCTGTGTGCATGCCCAAGCACCTGTGCATGTCCTAGCACCCACATTTGGCCTAGTGGTGTGCCTAGCTGCCGTGGGCTTGGTATTTGCCTAATTTTTAGAATTTGAAGTTGGTAAGCAATTGTTAAGTCTTTAGGAATGTTATGGATTTTAAGCTATAAAAATACTTAAATGTGGACTGTAAGAAGAATGTGAAGATTAATTAAAGTTAAGGAAAATGAATTAAAAAGGCTAATGAGTCAGTGTGTGCGAAGGTGTTCTGGTTAGTGGCTAGATTTAGGAGGCGTCGCTCTGATAGAAGGCCGGGGTGAGGTGGCTGGAGTTAGGTGATATGGACACGACATTTTTTCATCGTTGTGTTTTCTCTTGACGTAGTTGCAGTGGTTTATTTACGGTTGTGGATGCTAGGGGGACTCGTCAGTCAGTGCATAACAGGGTGGCGGGGGTGGCGATAGAGTTATTTCGGGGTAGTTTGGGGTCTCAGCCTGTGGGGTATAGGGATCTTACTACTCGGATCGGGGATATTGTGCAGTTCAGTTGGTCCGAGGAAGGGGTGGAGGTGCTTGGTCGTCTAGTGAGGCGGGATGAGATTTAGAAGGCTTTATTCTTGATGAAGTCTGAGAAGGCTCCTGGGCCTGATGGGTTTTCGGTGGATTTTTACAAAGCTACTTGGAGTATAGTTGGGGATGATTTTTATGATGTTGTTCTGAACTTTTTTGAGTCCTGTTACCTACCTGGTGAAGTTAATTCTACTGCTATTACTCTTATCCCAAAGAGGCGGGGAGCTGAATGTATGGAGGAGTTTCGTCCTATTTCTTGTTGCAATGTTGTGTATAAGTGTATCTCGAGGATTTTAGCTGAGAGATTGTGGTTGTGGTTGCCTTATTTCATCAGTGGTAACCAATCTGCGTTTGTTCCTGGTAGGTCGATTTTCGATAACATTTTATTGTGTCAGGAGCTTGTGGAAGGCTATAAGGAGGGCAGAGGGAAGCTGCGTTGTGTGTTGAAGGTGGACCTTCAGAAGGTGTACGATTTGATCAATTGAGATTTTCGTTTGGTGTGTTACTGGCTATAGGTACGCCTCTTCAGTTTGTTAGATGGGTGAGGGCTTGTGTTACTTCGCTTACGTTCTCTGTGATGATTAATGGTTCCCTTGAGGGGTTTTTTCCTGGTAGGAAGGGGTTGAAGCAAGAGGATCTATTGTCTCATTTTTTATTTGTGATGATGATGGAGGTCTTGTCCCGATTGTTGAATAAATCTCCTGTGTGGTTTAGGTTCCATGATCGGTGTAAGCGTGTGGGCCTATCTCATTTGATTTTTGCAGACAATTTGATGATTTTATGTGCAGCTGAGAGAGATTCTTTGGAGTTTGTGAGGCAAGTCCTGGTGGATTTTGCAGGATTGTCTGGGTTAGTTGCAAATATTGGAAAGAGTTCCATATTTGTTGCGGATGTGAAGTCAAGTGAGGCGGAGGAACTAGCTACGTTTATGGGATTCTCTCTTGGTTCGCTACCTTTTAGGTATCTGGGGTTACCTTTATTGGCTGGTCGGTTGAGGGCTGTGGATTGTGCGCCTTTGATTCAGAGGATTACAGCTGGTATTAGAAGCTGGGCACCGAGGTCCAACTCTTTTACTAGGAGGTTGCAGCTTGTTAGGTCTGTTTTACAGTCCTTTCAGGTATTTTGGTGTAGCATCTTCGTGTTGCCTACGTGTGTAACTCATGAGGTTGATCGTCTGTTATGTAGTTATTTTTGGAAGGGTAGTGTGATGAGTCGGGGTGGTACGCGGGTGGTATGAGATGAGGTGTGCTCGCTGTTGGGAAGGGGAGGGGGGATTGGGTGTGAAACATGTGGCTTCTTGGAACCAGGTTGATATTATAAAGCTGCTCTGGCTTCTCTTAATTAAATTGGGATCATTATGGGTAGCATGGGTGGAGATGTATGTTTTGCGTGGGCAGTCTTTGTAGGCTGTTCAGAGTGAGGTTGGCAGGTTTTGGTGCTTGAGGGCTATCTTGCGTTGTAGAGATAGTTTCAAACATCTGGTTCGTTTGATGATCGGCGATGGACAGTCTTGTTTTGTTTGGTGGGATCCTTGGCTGCCGGGGGATACGATTTTGGATTCATATGAGTCTACAGTGGTTTATGATGCAGGGAGTAGATTGGAGGTGCGATTATCAGAGTTCATCACATCGGGTGGCGGGTTGGGATGTTGAGTTAAGTTGGTTGTGTTGAGTGGGGTCGGATAAAAGGGTGCGTAAGTTGTTCCGTGTATTTTGGTGTGCTTCCATCTATTACATCTGACAAAAGTGTAACCGGCGGCTGCATGGAGGTCGACCGAGGTCGGTGTCTACTTTGTTTCACCTTATGGTCTCTACGGTTCATGCTCGAGCTGCTTCCTCACGGGTTGATCTTCTTGGTCTTATCTAGTGTGTTTACGGATGTTTTTCTTCTTTTTGAACTTGTTGTTGCCTTTTGTTTTGCTGTTATCTAGCTGTGGGGTTTTGGTTTCTTTTCTCTGGCTTTCTCCCTAGTGGTTTGGGGGTTTATGTGTTTATGTTTTGGTTATGTTCTGGTCTTATTTTGTTGCCTTTGTTTGTGGAATTGTTGCCTTGTCTTTCCTTGTGCTTTGTTGCTTTGATGCCTTGATTCCGGGCTATGGGATCCCCCTTGTTATTGTATAATAATATCACATATTCTAAAAAAAAAAAAATATTAAAAAGGCTAGGTTTAGTTGAAGCTAATAAGTACAAGGGTGAGCTAGAAAACTAACCAAAGGTTACTAATTTATTTTTTAGGCCAAACAGAGGTTGCCTATAAAACCCTTGGGGAGCTAACCAGTATCAGTGAGTGACAAATGATTTAAGATGTTTTCCTTAAATTCTTTCAATGCATGATTTCTTTTGAGACAAGTTAACCCTTGTCAAATGTGGTTTGAGAGCCATATGCTTTAATGTTTTTAAAGTATGTTAAAGCATGAATTTCTCTTGTATGAGCTATGTGCTTCAAAGTTTTCACATAGTTTCTGATACCATGGTAAGGCAAGAGTTTCTTTTGAATTAACTTTAAATGCTAGTTTTCCCATGACAAGGTTAAGCATGATTTTAATAATGACAAGCATTCCAAATATGTTTCTTAAAGCATTATGCGTATGATTATCTATTTAAAATGCTAAGCTATTTATGGAATGCCAAATGAACTCATATTCAAGCATGATTTGTAAAGGAATGTTTCATGTACCCTAATTTTCGATACTCATGGAGGTGAAGGTATCCGGGACCCTGATACTCAAGGAGATGAAGGTATCCAGGAAACTTATTATTTATATAACATACAAAGGTCTTTGGGTCCCGCTTTAGCACACCTATAGGATTTGGGCCGTGTGCTAGGGTGATTAGCCTTTTGGGAGTATTTCTACGTGCACTTATGAGAGTTGTTTACACTAAGAATATTGAGCTTGCTTTACCTGAACTAAGATGAAAGAAGTACAAAGTTATGTGTTGTTGTTTTTTTTCATGAGAATTACATAAGCTTTACTATGTTTTAAGGGGTTTCTAATGTTTTAATGTGATGTTTCTATTGCAAAGCTATTAAATTTCCAAACATGTTTAAAACCCTAAAGCTCTGAAGGATTACATGATTTACAATAATTTCTCTTAAGTTTAAAGTATGTTTATGTATTAAATTTAAATGTCATTCACTGGGCTTTCCAGCTCACAGTTTTAAAATGTTTTCACTCCCTAGGTTGTGATCGAGTTTTCGTTGCTTAGCTTACAGCTGTCAATTTGCCACACCACTTCTAAAAGGTCCTTGTCAACCCAAGAAGTTTGCGAGGTCTAAGTCAAGTTTTTTATTGTCTTGTAATCTTGTACATACTAGTTAGAAAAGGGTAGTACCCAAGTCTGTAATTATGTTTGTAGACCCTGATATGTAATCATCAAACTGTAGATATGTATGTAAAGCATGTTATATGATAAACCAAGTTATGCAAGTGGTTTGAGTTCTCTTTGCCACTAAGGCTTAACTTTGAGATGTCTATATATATAATTACTTATCAAGTTATGCGAAGGCGAGGAATAGGTTATAGGTACTAGATAAACAGTTGGTGTCATAAGAGGGTTAACATCTATTGTCCTCACATCTCTTTCCAGGTTAAGAGGGTAGCCTGGGAGGGGGTGTGACACATTATCACCTCAAAAGCTTTAGATTTTATCCTAAGCACATGTCAGGAAAAGTTAACGGGGAAAAAAAACAATCTGGAGAGTGCTATTCTGAATGGGACAATGGTATGACTTGAAAACATACAAAAATAGATTGATACGCGATATCTCCTTTGCTTTCCCCGTGCTAAAGGTATTTTATTTGGGAATTGTCCATTCGAAAGCTTCACATTTTATTCCAACAACTTGTTTGAAAAAGTTGATGAAAAAAGCTACCTAGAGCATGTTAGTTAGAAAAGGACAATGACACAACTTGAAAACATGCAAAAAATGGGTCAATATGCAGTATTTCCTTTCCTTTTTAGGTGCTGTAGGTATTTTATTTGGGCATTATCAGTTCAAAAGCTTCAAATTTTACCCCAAGCACATGTTAGGAAAATTTACATTAAAAAAACATATGGAGGGTGCTATTAAGAGGACAATGACACCACTTGAAAACGTACGAAATGAGTCGATAGCGGTATCTTTTACACATTTTCTCATTTACCTATAGGTGCTATAGGTATTTTATTTAGACATTATCGGCTCAAAAGCTTCACATTTTAACATATCGAGAAAAGTTAAACGCAAAAACAAAAAACCTAGATGGTGCTTTTCAGAATGGGATAATGAGACCACCTAAAAATGTACGAAAATGGGTCAATATGCAATATCACCTTCTGTTTTGGGGTTCTACAGGTGTTTTATCTGGGCATTATCGATTTGGAAGCATTACATTTTGAACATGTGGGAAAAAGTTGATTAAAAAAAAAAAAAACTAGAGGTTGCTATTCTAAACGGGACAATGACACTAGTTAAAAAAGTACGAAAATGGGTCGATATGCGGTATATTCTTTCCTTTTTGGGGGTTACAGGTATTTTATTTGGGTAGTATCATTTAAAAGCTCACATTTGTATTCCAAGAAGATGTTGGAAAAGTGACGAAAATATAAAAAAAAAAAAAAAAAAAACCTGGAGTGCTATTCATACAGGACATATGCCCACTTGAAAAATCATATGAATAGCGGTCCGACACCGGTATCTCCTTTCTTTTCGTTGTGCAAGGTATTGATTTGACGTACCATTCAAAAGCTTACATTTTATTCATAGAACATGTTACGAAATAGACCAAGAAAAATACTGGAGGTGGCTATTCAAATAGCGACAATATACATCAATTGTAATGTACGGAAAAGGGTCGATATGCAGTAATCTCTTTTCCTTTTTGGATTATGCAGGCCTATTTTATTTGAATGTTACTATAAATTCAAAAACTTATCATTTTATCCAAAGATTATGTCTGAAAAGTGAGCAAAAAAAAAAAAAAAAGACCTGTAGTGCTCTTCAGAATTGCCAAGGCCAACAACATGAACATACAAAATATCAATGCAGGTATCTCTTTTTTCGGGTGCTACAGATATTGATTTGGATATATACCATCAACGCTATCACATATTTATCCTAAGAAAATTTCCGAACATTGACTGCAAAAAAAAAAAAAAAAAAAATACTTGGAGGTGC
>NC_052360.1:624389-644042 GCF_009727055.1 Benincasa hispida
GGTTCATCTCTTTCTTTTCGGAATTGCTGCAGGTATTTTATATTGGACAGTTAAGTTCAAAAGCTTTATTTTTATTCAAGAACTGTTCAGAAAGTTAGACCAAAAATCTGGAGGTGGCATTCGAATAGGGACAAATAACATCAATTGTAATGTACAGAAAATGGGTCATATGCAGTTCTCTTTTTCCTTTTGGATAGTTCACATATTTTATTTGAGGTACTATTAATTCAAAAACTTTCACATTTTATCCCAAAGATTATGTCTGAAAAGTTGACGCAAAACAAAACCCAAAAAAGAAAAGACCTGTAGCGGTGCTTTAGAATATGCCAAGGAGACAACCATTGAGAAACGTCAAAATAGGTCAATGCATGTATCTCCTTTTTTCGGTGTTCCAGATATTTTCTTGGTATTATCCTTCCACAATGCTTTCACTTTATTTTAACCTAAGAAAATTTGGAAGAATTGACGCAAAAAAAAAAAAAAAAAAAAAAAAATTTGGAGGTGTATTCGAGAATAATAACCATAATAACATCACAATGAAGTCGCAGGATTAATAGGTTGATATTATGTTTTCCTTTTCCTTCTTTATGGCAAACGAGTAGATTACGAGCTCACTCTTGTTGTTTATTGAGGTGCGTATTATTAGTTTTGGAAAGCTTTTACTACCCTATACTAAGTAACTGCGAGAAACATTGATATAAAAAATGAATTGAAGTGCTATGTTTGAATGGAGGACATGACATATGTTCGAGAATCAACGGAAATGGGTCAAATTTACGCAATATATCCTTTCTTTTCGAATTGCTGATCTATTATTATTTGAGAATATCAGTTCCAAGCTTTCATTCTTTTTCAGATGGGGAACAAATTGACACAATTGAAAAGTACAATGGGTCGAGTCGATATAGTATCTCTTTCCTATTGGGCTTATTGGGCATTTTATCGATTCGAGCCATCCATTGTTATTTCAAAAAAATTGAGGCCAAAAAAAAAAAAAAAATGGATGGCGTTGCCTATTCTAAAGTGACATGAATTAGTTTTAAAACGTTTACGAAAATAGGATCGACATAGATTTATTTCTATACTTTTTTGTCTGGTCATTTGCTACAGGTTTTTTATTTTATTTGGGCATTATCAATTTGTAAGCTCCACATTTTATCCTAAAAATATGTTAGGAGAAGTTGATGCAAAAAAAAAAAAGAAAAAAAAAAGAAAAAGAAAAAAAAAAGAAAAAAGAAACTGGAGGGTGCTATTCAAAATGGGAAAATGGCACCATTTGAAAATGTATGATAATGAGTAAATATGGGGTATCTCCTTTCTTATTCGGGTGCTGTAGGTATTTTATTTGGGCACTATCACTTTGAAAGCTTCAAATTTTATCTCAAGAACATGTCAGGAAAAGTTAATACAAATATATATATATATGGAGGGTGCTATTGGGAATGGGACAATGGCGCCATTTGAAAATGTATGAAAATAGGTCGATACGCGGTATCTGCTTTTCCTTTCCTTGTGTTACAGGTGTTTTATTTGGACATTATCCATTCAAGAGCTTCACATTTTATCCCAAGAACATGTAGGAAAAAGTTGATGAACAAAAAAAAAATACCTAGAGCCCTATCCAAAATGAGACAATGGTACCACTTGAAAACGTACGAAAATGGGTCAATATGCGGTATCTCATTTTTTTTTGTGGTGCTACAATTATTTTATTTGGGCATTATCAGTTTAAAAGCTTCACATTTTATCCTAAGGACATACTGGGAAAAGTTGACATAAAAATACATGGAGGGTGCTATTATGAATAGGAGAACGACACTAGTTGAAGACGTACAAAAATGGGTTGATACGTGGTATATCCTTTCTTTATCGGATGCTACAGATATTTTATTTGGGCATTATCAGTTCCAAAACTTCACATTTTATCCCAAGAACCTGTCGGGGGAAGTTGACACAAAAAAAACATAGAGGGTGCTATTTAGAATGGGACAATGGCATCACTTGAAAATGTACGAAAATGGATCGATACGCGGTATTTTCTTTCCTTTCCAAGTGTTGCAGATATTTTATTTGGGTATTATCGATTCAAAAGCATCAAATTTTATTCCAAGAACATGTGGGGAAAGTTCACGCAAAAAAAAAAAAAAGCTGGAGGGAGCTATTTTGAATGGGACAATGACACTAGGTAAAAACAAACTAAAATGGGTGGATATGCGATATATCCTTTCCTTTTTAGGTGCTACAAGTATTTTATTTTGGCATTTTATCCCAAGATCATGTTGGGTAAAGTTGATGCAAAAAAAAAAAAAAAAAAAAAAAAAAAGAAAAAAGAAAAAAGAAAACCTGGAAGGTGCTATTCATAATGGGACAATGGCACCACTTGGGAATGTAGATGATGGGTCGATACAGGTTATCTCCTTTCCTTTTCCGGTGTTGCAGGTACTTTATTTAGGCATTATCACTTCAAAAGCTTTAGATTTTATCCTAACAACTTGTTAGAAAAATTTTAACGGAAAAAACTTGAAGGGTGCTATTTTGAATGGGACAATGGCACCACTTGAAAACGTACGAAAATAGGTCGATACACGATATCTTTTCCTTTTCCTGTGCTTCAGGTATTTTATTTGGGCATTATCCATTCAAAAGCTTCACATTTTATCCCAAGAACATGTGAGAAAAGTTGATGAAAAAAATACCTAGAGTGTGCTATTCAGAATGGGACAATTGCACCACTTGAAAACATATGAAATGGGTCGATACGCGGTATCTCCTTTCCTTTTCGGGTGCTACAGGTACTTTATTTTTTCATTATCGGTTTGAAAGCTTCAGATGCAAAAACTTGATGCAAAAAAAAAAAAAAATGGAGGGTGCTATTCAGAATAGGACAATGGCATCACTTGAAAAAGTATGAAAATGGGTTGATACACGATATCTCCTTTCCTTTTTAGGTGCTCTAGGTATTTTATTTTTGCATTATATTTGAGAGCTTCAAATTTTATTCCAAGAACATGTTGAAAAAACTTGATACAAAAAAAAAAAAAAAAAAAAACCCGGAGGGTGCTACTTATAACAGGATAATAACATCACTTGAAAAAGATGGAAAATGGGTCGATACTCGTTATCTCCTTTCCTTTTCGATTTCTATAGGTATTTTATTTGGGTGTTATCAGTTCAAAAGTTTCACATTTTATTCCAAGAACATGTCAGGAAAAGTGGACAAAAAAAAAAAAAAAATACCTGGAGGTGGCTATTCCTAATGGGACAATGGCATCACTTGAAAACCTATGATGATGGGTCGATACAAGGTATCTCCTTTCCTTTTTGAGTGCTACAGGTTTTTTATTTGGGCATTATCGCTTCAAAAGATTCGTATTTTATCCCAACAACATGATAGAAAAAGTTTTAACACAAAAAGAAAAAAAAAAGATCTAAAGAGTGCTATTCTAAACATGACAATGACACCACTTGAAAACGTATGAGAATAGGTCGATAAGCGGTATCTCTTTTTCTTTCCTTGTGCTATAGTTATTTTATTTGGGCATTGTTCGTTCAAAAGCTTCACAATTTTATCCCAAGACATTTTAGAAAAGTTGATGAAAAAAAATACCTAGAGCATGCAATTCAAGCGAGACAATTGCACCACTTGAAAACATACAAAAATGGGTCGGTACGCGGTATCTCCTTTCCTTTTCGGGTACAGTACGTATTTTATTTTTGCATTATCGGTTTGAAAGCTTCACATTTTATCCCAAGAATATTTCAGAAAAACTTGATGCACAAAACAAAACAAAAACAAACATACAAAAAAAATACCCAGAGGGTGTTATTCAGAATAGGACAAGGGCACCACTTGAAAACGTACGAAACTGGGTTGATACTCAGTATCTCCTTTCCTTTTCGATTGCTGCTGGTACTCCAGGTTGGCTATTCGGAATGAGACAATGGCACCACTTGAAAACGTAAGAAAATTGGTCGATATGTGGTATCTTCTTTCTTTGCTGAGTGCTCCTGGTTTTTTATTTGGGTATTATCAGTTGGAAAGCTTCACATTTTATCCCAAGGTCATGTTGGAAAAAGTTGCCGTAAAAAAAAAAAAAAAAAAAACTTGGAGGTGCTATTCATAATGGGACAATGACACCACTTGAAAACATACGAAAATGGCTCGCTACGCACTATCTCCTATTTTTAAGGTAATGTAGGTATATTATTTGGGCATTATCCACACAAAATCTTCAAATTTTATCTCAGGAACATGAAAGAGTTGACGTATGAAAAAAAATATCTTGAGGGTGTTATTCATAACAAGACAATGACACAACTTGAAAACGTACAAAAATGGGTCACTATGCGCTTTTCTCCTTTCCTTTTTAGGTGCTAAAAGTATTTTATTTGAGCATTATAGGTTCAAAAGCTTCACACATGATCACAAGAATATGTCGGAAAAAGTTGACAAAAAAAAATACATGGATGGTATAAACCCCTCAAGTCTTACTTAAGCAAGTTAGGCCAAACTTGGATAATAAGGAAAATAAGTGGATATTCTAAGAAGGGAGTTTGAAGAAGATTAAAAGAGGAGAAAAATACTTTAAATGTTAAGAATGAGACTTTGGATGACCAAATATAAAAATATGGCTAAGCTTTATTAAAGAGGACAAAATTTGGCTAAGTATAAGTGTGCCCATGCGTTGAAGAGTGGTGCCTAGTGCGCGGTAACCATGATTCATGGAGGTTAGTGAGCACGGGTGTAGGCATTGAGGAGGGGGAGGGCATGGCTAAGGGTTAGTCAAGGATGAAGAGAAGGTCTTGTATTGAAGCCATGCGTTGGCCAAGCCATGTTAAGGTTAGGACACATTGACGCACAAAAAAAAATGGTCTTAGACGAGGAGACTTGTGTGTTGAGGCGCATAGGCTAGGCAAGGTGTGCGTGGAAGAAATTCATGGCACTAGGCGTTGGGCGCAAGGAAAGCGTTGGCCGAATGGGTATGTGCCAAGGGAGACTAGGCGTTGGAAGGAGTGTGCAGTCATTTGGACTATGTGTTGGTCTTGAGGTTAGGTGTGGACGCAAGGTGGGTTATGCGGCCAAGACAAGGCTATGCGTCCAAGTAAGGGCAAGTGAGGATAGATGTTTTGTGAGCTATGCGACCAAGAAAGGTGTTAGGCGTTCAATTGAGCTAAGCTTTGACAAAGTAAATGCGGCCAAGAGGGTCTATGCAGCCAAGGGGTGATGCGTTGAGTTGAGTAAACTTAGGGAGTAAGGCTAGGTTGACAACAATTGGGGCAAGTGCCTATATTTAGTGAAGTTTGGGGTTGAAGCAAGGATGAGGTGGGCGCACCATTAGGCATGCAAAGGGAAGTTATGTGTTGGCTTAAGAGGATGAGGACACTTTAGCCACATGCAAGGAAGAGGTGTCAAGGGGGAGGCGTTGGCACTTGCATGCTAAAAGCAACTGGACATGTAGGGCTGGCGAGGTGTCAAGCGTTGGGGGATTTTGGGCTTCTATAAATAGGGCTTTTTGGTGCTGATGATTCTCACAATTCACTCATGCAATTCAAGTAAAATTTGTGTGAAAATGTTAAGAGGAGAGTGTAGTAAGTGATCTTAGGATGTCGTCTAATTTGGAGTAATGAAGAGTGAGGAATTGGTGTTGTAAGGAAGAAGGTCCAGCTGGTTGCACAGGGTAGGCGCCATTGCATACACCCACGCTCGCCCATCGCAAGGCGTGCCTTCTGGACGTTACAGGCGTCCATCAACGTGTGCAGCCGAGCGACTCAGTGCACGCCCGCGTTGCACACGCTGCTTAGAACCTCGCGCGTGCATGCCAACGTCTTTTGCCTGTGTCACGCCAAGCTTATGCGAGAAGTGCTGCCTAGCTACGCCTAGCCTAGCACGTTGACTGCCGTCCATGCCCACTAGGCTACCTAAATAACCTCAAAAGTTGTGTTTTTGAGCGTTAGACCTATTTTTGGGTAATTTGAAGTGAGTAAGCTAGTTATTTCAATTTAAGGATATATTTAAAGCTAAAATTGACTTATTTGAGGAATTTTGAGATAATTTAGAATTTCTTTGAAAATAAGTAGAATTCAAGAAAACCGGACCAAGGGCTTCTCTAGGAGGACTATAAAGGAAATTAACAAGAGGACTGTGAGTTGTTTTCTATTTTCATATGTTTGAATTATATATATGTCATTATATGTATATGTAAGGTTTGAAAATTGGCATGATCAGAAAATGTTTTTTTCTGGATTTTATTTGTTGATTTGACTCTTGATTGTTTTGCATATCATGAGTTGCATTAGAAACTGGGATTGTACCCTGGAAAATTGTTAGTGTGTTTCAAACACATCTAACGGGATATTGTCGACATGTGCACATTTAGCTGCGATAAGAGTACTGGAATTGTTTCCTCACCATTCATATCGGGAAATTCACGGGAATACCTGGAAAATATATGATCATGCCAGAGTAGCCAGTTATCAGGTTGGAAGAGTCACATACTTATGTGTTATAATTGTTTGATTGTGAAATTGATTTCCAAAAATGAATTTCTGGAACAAATATATTTTCTTATAAAATATACCAACCATTGGGGTTTTTAGTTCACGTTTTCCAATGTTTTATTCCCCTAGGTAGCAGAAGCAGAATGTTTTGGGAAAATCCACTTAACCACTCTCTCACAGAGTGAAACTTGGATTGGGTTACTCTTGAAAGTCATTAGGATTAACTAGGATTGAAAAAATGTGTTTAATATGAACATTTGTAACTATTACTAAAATATAATTAAAATTACATGTCATTGCTATCTGATAAATTGGTGAAGGTTGGACATTTGATATCACAAGGGTGGTGCCAAATGTCTTCACATATTCTTTCGGGTTTGGGGGATAAAACTCGGGAGGGGGTGTGACAGATGGTGCTATTTTGAATGAGACAATGCCACAAGTTGAAAACGTATAAAAATAAGTCGATATGCGGTATATACTTTCTTTTTTGAGTGTTATAGGTATTTTATTTGGGCATTATTAGTTCAAAAGATTCACATTTTATCCCAAAAACATGTCGGGAGAAGTTGACGCACAAAAAAAAAACCTGGAGGGTGCTATTCAGAATGGGGCAATTGCACCGCTTAAAAACATATGAAAATGGGTCAATACACAGCTTCTCCTTTCTTTTTCATGTGCTGCAGGTGTTTTATTTGGGCATTATCAATTGGGAAGCATCATATTTTATCCCAAGAACTTGTGTTAAAATGTCCACGTAAGAAAAGTACTTGGAGAGTGCTATTCTGAATGGGACAATGATACTAGTTGAAAACGTACGAAAATAGGATGATACATGGTATATCCTTTCCTTTTTGGGTGCTACAAGTATTTTGTTTTGACATTATCAATTTGAGTGCCTCGAATTTTATCCCAAAAACATGTCGGGAGAAGTTGACGCAAAAAAAAAAAAAAAAACTTGAAGAGTGCTTTTTAGAATGGGACAATGACACCACTTAAAAACGTACAATGATGGATCGATACGGGGTATCTCCTTTCCTTTTCGAGTGCTGCAGGTATTTTATTTGGACATTATCACTCCAAAAATTAAGATTTTATCCAAAAAACAAGTCAGAAAAAGTTAACGCAAAAATGAAAAAAAAAAAAAAACTAGAGGGTGTTGTTCTGAACAAGACAATGGCACCACTTTAACACAGACGAAATTAGGTCGATACGCGATATCTCCTATCCTTTTTCTATGCTACAGGTATTTTATTTGGGCATTATCTATTCAAAAGCTTCATATTTTATCCCAAGAACATGTCAAAAAAGTTGATAAAAAAAAACCCTGGAGAGTGTTATTCAAAACAAGACAATGACATTACTTGAAAACGTATGAAAATGGGTTTATATGAATTTTCTCCTTTCCTTTTCGGGTTATACAAGTATTTTATTTCGACATTACCGATTTGAAAGCTTCAAATTTTATCCCAAGAACATGTCAAAAAAGTTGATATAAAAAATACATTGAGGGTGTTATTCTGAGCGGGATAATGACATTAGTTAAAAGTGTACGAAAATGGGTTGATACGCGGTATATCGTTTCTTTATCAGATACTACATGTATTTTATTTGGGAATTATCAATTCGAAAGCTTCACATTTTATCAAAAGAATATGTTAGGAGAAGTTGATGCAAAAAAAAAAAAAAAAAAAAAAACTTGGAGGATGCTATTCAGAATGTGACAATGGCACCACTTGAAAACATACGAAAATTGGTCGATACGCGGTATCTCCTTTCTTTTTCAGGTGCTATAGGTATTTTATTTAGGCACTATGTTGGGCTATATGTCCTAAAACTCACAGTGTGTAAACATTAAATATATTATATTTGCAATAAAGATGTTATTGATTTTTTTTCCAATAAAGTTGTTATTGAGTTTGTAAATTGCATTTATAAATTCCTAAATCCAATAAACTAATGAACCTATGACTATAACATGAATACTTAAACTTTATGTAGATACACAAAAAGGATTAAGTTTGAGTATATAGCCAAAACGATCTATAAGTATATGGATAGGGTTGGTTACCTTATCTCGGGGACACTATGGATGCGGCCTACTTTGTATGTGATACAAACGATGTGATTCCAAAGTTGTTCATATGGAGACATGTGAGTGGGGGCATCTATGCAAAAGATGTTTGCATAAGATCAGACCACGAAATAGTCACTTTTATCATTTACTATTAAAACTAACTATTTCAATTCGATGACCTAAGGTAACTCGATCTCAATCCTAAGCTAACTTTGAACTCCTATTTATTCGAGATTATCCTTTAATCTGCATGGGTGAGAGCGGCTCAACATCGCCGCTCAATAAACTTCCCATTTTAGGGGTAAGACCGGATAGATAGTTGGGGACATAATCCTGCAAGACGGAATCCGCTCCTACCCATTTTAAGGTTAGCAAATAAGTTGTTCCCTTAAGTACTGACTCTTGGTCTTGGACAAAGAGGCCCCACCCTCTCTATAGCTGAGCGGGACTTGGTTTATTGGTAGAACTATAAACTAATTATTCATTAGAGGATCAGTGGAGACTTTAGGAGCAAGATGTATTACAGAAGTAAAACGGTAATTTTGACCTAGTTGTAAATACGAACAACCTGTGAAGGATTGACTTACTGATTATGGTTAAATCAAGTGGATAAAAATATATCTACAGTGAGGAGAGTGCAACTACTGAATTATAGTGGAGTGTCTTGGTAGTTAACGAATATTGATTAATTTGATTTAAAGAGTTTAACCAATTAATCCCAAATCGTTGGAGCTCATGATCTGTAGGTCCATTAGGTTCCTCTACTAGCTCGTAAAAGGATCAAACCTTAGAATAGCGTGTTCGGAGAATTTGGAATGTTCAAATTCGGTTTAGGGTTTGGATTATTATATTCGATATAATTAACATTTAATTAATAAATTAAATGGTTTTTTGGAGAGTTAAAAAATATTTATATAAGATTTAAATATTAATTACATGAATAAGGATTCATATTTGGATTAGGTATTTAATTAATTTAATATTTGATATTAAATTAATTAATTAAATTTGTTTAATTAATTATTTATTGAAAATAAAGTATTTTACATTTGAATTTGAACCTAACTAATTCAGAAATTATATTCTTTTAAATTTAATTTTATTTTATTAGAAAATTAAGTTAATTAAAAGAAATTATTTAAAAATTGGAAACTAGGTTTCCCCGTTATTCCAATATTCCTACACTTAATCCACTAAAATTATTGGAAGATTGAGTATCAATCTCCCACATTGAATTATTTGCATGCCTAATTTACTTAAATTCTTGCTAAATGAAATGAAAATCCATGCATGCAAAAGCAAAAAGCTGAAGAATTTATCCTGAATTTTTTTCTCTCCATCTCTCCAAAACTCATCCCAAAACCTATCTTAATTTGGATCCCACAATCCAATCTAAGGCCTGAGAATAGTAGAGAAGGCTCTTGTGGTAGTCTACTTAAAGATTTGGAGATGAAATTCGTGGAGATTTGAAGGAATCAAGTGAATTCATCAAATGTTGTATTCTTGAAACCCTATTTCTGATATTATCATGAACTTGCATGCTAAATTGCTAATACACTAAAATTGATGTAGTTAGAATGCTTAGGATCCTAATAGCTTTCATGTGTTGAATGTTAACTCCATCACATTATCGGTTTGAAAGCTTCACGTTTTATCCCAAAAACATGTAAGAAAAATTCGTTGCAAAAAAAAAAAAAAAAAAAAAAAAAAAAACTCAAAGGTGTTATTAAGAAGACAATAACACCACTTGAAAATGTACGAAAATGGGTCGATACGTGGTATCTTCTTTTTCTTTCGAATTCTACAGGGTATCTTATTTGGGCATTATTCAATTTTAGAGCTTCACATTTCATCCCAAGAACAAGTCGGAAAAATTTGATGCCAAAATAATGCCTGGAGGGTGATATTCAGAACAGGACAATGGCATCACTTGAAAACGTACGAAAATAAGTCGATACACATTTTCTCATTTCCCTTTAGATGCTATAGGTATTTTATTTGGACATTATCGAATCCTTCACATTTGATCCAATTAACATGTCGGGAAAAGTTAACCAAAAAAACCCTAGAGGGTGCTATTCAAAACGGGACAATGACACCACCTGAAAATGTATGAAAATGGTTGGTATGCGGTATCTCCTTTTGTTTTGGGGTGCTACAGGTGTTTTATCTAGGTATTATTGGTCCAGAAGCATCACATTTTATCATAATAACATGTTGAAAAAAGTTGATGCAAAAAAAAAGAAAAAGAAAAAGTGGAGGGTGCTATTTTGAACAGAACAGTGGCACTAGTAGAAAAAGTACGAAAATGAGTCGATACGTCGTATAACCTTTCCTTTTTGGGGGCTATAGGTATTTTATTTTGGCAATCAGTTTAAAAGCTTCACATTTTATCCCAAGAACATGTCGGGAAAAGTTCACGCAAAAAAAAAAAAAAAATCTGGAGGTGCTATTCAGTACAAGACAATGGCACCACTTGAAACATATGAAAATGGGTCGATAAGTGGTATCTCCTTTCCTTTTATGTTGTTGTATGTATTTTACTTGGACGTCACCAATAAAAGCTTCACATTTTATTCAAAGAACATGTCGAAAAAAGTGGACAAAAATGTTGGGTTGTATGTCCTAAAATTCACAATTTATAAACATTAAACCTATTCTATTTTGCAATAAAGATGTTATTGAGGTATATTCAGTAAAGTTGTTATTGAATATGTAAATTGCACTTGAAGCCTAAATCCAATAAACTAACGAACCCCTGGCTATAGCATGAATACTTGAATTTTATGTAGAGATATAAAAGTGGATCAAATTCGAGTATATAGCCAAAACGGTTTATAAGTATATGGATCGGGTTGGGTATCTTATCCTGGGGACACTATGGATGCAACTCACTTTGTATATGATACAAATGATGTGATCCTAAAATCGATCATGTAAAGACATGCGAGTGAGGAATCCTATGCAAAAGATGTTTGCATAATACTAGACCATGAAATAGTCACTTTTCGTTATAACTTACTGTTAAAACTGACTATTCCATTTCGATGACCTAAGGTAACTTGATCTTAATCCTGAACTAACTATGAACTCTTGTTTATTTAGGATTATCCTTTAATATGCATGGGTGAGAGTGGCTTAACATCGTCGCTCAATAAGCCTCCCATTTTAGGAGTAAGAGCAGGTAGATAGCTGAGGACATGGTCCTGCAAGATGGAACTCACTCCTATCCAATTTTGGGGTTAGTAGATAAGTTGTTCCCTTAAGTATTGACTCCTAGTCTTGAACAAGGGCCCCTGCTCTCTCTACAACTAAGAGAGACTTGGTTTATTAGTAGAACTATAAACCAATTATTCATTAATGGATCAGTGGAGACTTAATGAGCAAGATGTATTACAGGGGTAAATCGGTAATTTTGACCCAGCTGTAAATATGAACAACCTGTGAGGGATCGACTTACTGGTCATGGTTAAATCAAATGGACAGAAATATATTTATAGTGAAGAGATGGCAACTGTTGGGCTTTTGTGGAGTGTCCTGGTAGTTAACGGATGTTGGTTAATTCGATTAAAAGAGTTTAGTCAATTAATCTTGGATCATTGGAGCTCATAATTTATAGGTTCATTAGGTCCCCTGCTAGCTCATATCGAACAACCTTAGAATAGTGTGACGAGTGAGTTTGAAGTGTTCATCTCGAATTAGAGAATAAGCATTAAATATATGCGATATATTTAATGACGTATCGTTCAATCGGAAATTGAATGATAAAGAAAGAGTTGAAGATATTTAAATAAGATTTAAATATCAAAACTATGAATAAGGTTTCATCAAGATTAGTATTGAATTTAATAATTGGATATTAAATTAAATTAAGTAAATTGTTTAATGAATTATTTAATATTAATTTGATTTAAATTCATTATTTGAATTAATTTTGAATTAAATGGAATTAATCAAAGTTGGTCAAAGTCAAATGTTGACTTGACCAAGCTTTGAAGGTCAAAGGTCAAAAGTTGACTTCACTAAGTGGAAAATTCCAAAATTAGTTTTAAATTAATTTTGAATTAAAATTGTATTTAATTAAAATTTGACTAAAGTCAAATGTTGACTTCAAAATAGTCAAAAGTCAAAATGTTGACTTCACTTAGTGGAAAGATTCAAGAATGATTTTCAGTGGAAAAATTCAACTTTTAGTGAATTAGTGAGTAATTCATTTGGCAAAGTATTGATACCCCCAAATTGAGTGCATTTTGAAGTGTCAAAATTTGGTTAACTCAATTTTGAATCAATTTTGTAACGACCCGACCCCCTAGGACTTAAGTTAGGCCATTACTAAATACATGCATGCATGGAACTCAAAACGACACTCGGTTATGACGAAATAAATGCTAATTAAATAAGGTAAGTTCAAAAAACTTTCATTAAATTCAAATACTAAAACAATAGTATGGTACCCATAAATCATAAAGGATAATAAATAAGTCTGAAAAACGATTCTTAAAAGTAAGTTTTAAACATCAAAACTAAAAGTTAAGAGAAACATGAAAAGAACTCTAAATTTCATGATGCGAAAGCGTAAAAACTAGTCCTAGTGGCTCGATCATGAATTCCATTTGTCCATCGCCGGTGCATCTCTACCCTTAACTGAAACAATAACATGAGAAAGAATGAGTATAAAATACTCAGTAAGTAACTCCACTACTGGGGTCAGGCTGGGCATCTATGTCCTTTAGATACCCACCTCTGATGAAACATATAAGCTGTTCTAGTCCTCATGGGACACATATACACATGAAACAAGAAGGAGGCTGAGTCCTATCCTACTGTAGTTAAGTATGTCCACTACCTCTGGTGAATCCCGAAAGAGACATAAACTGGTGAATCCCGAAGGAAACATAAAATCTAATGGGCATCTAACTAATCAGTAAGGACATTTGCACAGTCTCAACATCATAATCATCGCTGAAGGAACCTATGACATACATATAAACCTCAATATCATGGCTCTACAACATACATGTATACCTCAACATCATCAGATCAAATACAACCATGGAAGCACATACCATCTCATACTAGCATTCAAGTGTTTATGTGTATAAATAAATAATTCGGATCTCGTAATAGAACATACTTTGATCATGTTATACTATCAATCTATCATGTTGTCATTCTGCCATAACATTCATTTATCATGCTAGCATACATCTAATGCCTGGCCCGTGGGCAATTCTAGTAGTAAGATTACTTACCTCAAAGTTAAATCCAAAATTAACCCAAGCAATTAATCTCCAACAAAGTAACTCTCGAATTAATTCCCCTAGCACAAAACACAAACACTAAAATTCAATCTTTAGAGCCAAAACCAAAACATACCACATTTAATCCAACGAACCCCAATTTAACTTACCAAAGTTGTGGCTTGGTCCAAGATCAAATCCACAACCAAAAGTTTGATTGACCAACCCGAAACAACTTTTGCAATGTCGCACAATCCGCTTTTGACCTTGAAACTCTTCCAACACTCAAATCTATGGCCCAAACATGATGGTCGTTCACAATTTTAGCCAAAATCAACCGAGTATTCTAAAATCCCCACAGAAAATTCTAAAAACTTCTATCTTACCCAAAGACTCCGAGATTCTAGCACAAGTAATGGTGGCAGTGACAGAAGAAATCCAACGGCTAGGCAGCGGATCCGACGTGACGACGCGGATCTGACGGTGAGGTGAAGCGAACCTAGGCTGGACGGATCGGGCTGGATGACGGGACGTGGCGTCTGGACAAATTTGGGCAACAACATAGAACCCACGAACAACGAATCTGACACGTGGCTGGGTTGGACAAGCGGTGCGACTGAAGGCTGAAGGTCACTTATCTAGCGTGGCTTCAATGGGCGAACTGTGAGCAGCGTAGCGAAGCACAAGCGGTGACTGTGGGTTTTGGTTAGGTGAAATGGTGAGGGGCTGAGCTTCTGCAGCGGTGCGGCGGGAGGTGCTGGTCGAGGTCGGCGGCAGGAGGAAAAGAAAATTGGGGGGGGGGGAGGGGGAGGGTGCTGGATACCTGAGGAAGAAAGGGGGGGTTTGATTTTTATAAAATAATAATAATAATAATAATAATAATAACAAAAGAGGAAAAAGTATAATTATATTTTATTCATTTCCTTATTCCACTTTATACTATTAAATTCCTTTCGTTTTCAAAAGAAAATTAATTCTTGCCATTAATTTCCAAATTGAATAATTTCACACCAACAATTAAATTCCCGCACTTACAATTGAAGTCCAAAATTCTAAAAATGCCCTCCAACTAATAACAATTACTGAAAGTCCAAATAATAAAGTTACTGAAATTACATTATTAATAAAAAATGTGCGGGGTGTTACATTCTTCCCTCCTCAAAGAACTTTCATCCTCGAAAAAGCTCTGAGTACTGGGCCTTCTCTCATTCTCTCGCTCCCAGGTAGCCTCCTTGAACTGGTGATTCTGCCACAAGACATTTGCAAAAGTAATTTCCCAGCGGTGCAATGTCTTTGCCTCTCTAGCGAGGATCTCTATAGGCTTCTCCTCGTAGCTCAAGTTGTCATACAACTGTAAGGGCTCGTAGTCAACTACATGGGATGGGTCTGTCACATACTTCCTTAGCATCGAAACATGGAAGACATTATGAACTGAAGACATTGTTGGGGGCAATGCCAATCGGTAAGCTACAGGGTCAACTTGCTCCAAGACCTCGAAAGGTCCAATGAATCTCGGACTCAACTTTCCCTTCTTGCCAAACCTCAGAATACCTTTCATGGGTGCCACTTTTAAGAACGCTTTCACACCAGTCTCAAATTTCAGGTCCTTATGTCTTACATCGGCATATCTCTTCTGTCTGCTCTGAGTTGTTTACATACGAGCCCTGATCTTTTGTATTGCCTCATTCGTGGCCTGAACTAATTCAGGTCCTAACAATTTCCTCTCTCCTACCTCATCCCAACACACAGAGGACCTGCAACTCTTTCCATATAGGGCCTCAAATGGTGACATCCCAATGGTGGACTAGTAGCTGTCATTATAAGCAAACTCCATTAAATACGTGAAGACTTTTCCAGAAGTTAGACGTGAAACGAGGGTCTCTGTCCGACACGATGGACACGGGCACTCCATGCAATCTCACCACCTCCTTCATGTATATCTATGTTCACTTATTCACTGAAAAGGTGAACTTCCCAGGTATGAAATGTGCTAACTTCGTAAGTTTGTCTACCACAACCCATATCACAGTGAAACCTTTGACTGTCCGAGGCAACCCCACGATGAAGTCCATAGACACATGCTCCCACTTCCATTCTGGTACACTCAATGGCTGTAACAAGCCTGCTGGTTTCTGTCTCGGGGCTTTCATCTGCTGGCACACTAAGCACTTATTGACGAACTCTGCAACCTCTCTTTTCATATCGTTCCACCAGTAGTAACGTTTCAGGTCTCGATACATCTTAGTGCTGTCGGGGTGAATCGAAAATAAGGAACTATGAGCCTCTGACAACAACTCATCTTTAATATCACTAACTGCTGGCATGCACAAACGCCCCTGATAAAGAAGGCCACCTTCCACTGAAACTGAGAAGTCGCCATCCTGGCCTGACTTCACCCTACGGACTCTCTCTTCCAGATAAGGGTCGTCTCGCTGCACATCAATAATCTTCTGCCTTAGACTCGGTCGCACCGACAACTGTGCCTTGACCTTTCCCACGGCCACTGCAATCTCTGCCCTCTCCAGTTCCCTGCACAAGTGAGTTTGTCTGGTAATGAGGGCTGCTAAATGAGCCACATTTCTGCTTAGAGCATCTGCCACTACATTTGTTTTTCCCATGTGGTACAAAATTTCACAGTCATAATCCTCTACTAGCTCCAACCATCTTCTTTGCCTCATGTTTAACTCTTTCTGAGTGAAAAAGTACTTCAAACTCTTGTGGTCAGTGAAGATCTATATCTTCTCTCCATATAAGTAATGTCTCTAGATCTTGGGAGCAAAAACCACTGCTGCTAACTCCAAGTCGTGCATGGGATAATTCTGTTCATGCTTCTTTAGCTGACGTGAAGTGTAAGCAACTACTCTTCCCTGCTGCATCAATACGCATCCCAACCCCTTCTTGGACGCATCACTGTAAATGACAAAACCACCTGATCCATCCGATACTATAAGAACTAGGGCTGAAACCAACCTCTGCTTGAGGTCCTAGAAACTGTTTTCACAAGCCTCATTCCAAACAAATGCTACTCTCTTCCAGGTCAACTGAGTCAATGGGGTGGCTATGCGAGAGAAGTTCTTTACAAATCATCTATAGTAACTTGCTAACCCCAAGAAACTGCGCACCTCACTGACTGTGGTTGGACGAGCCCAACTCGTAACTACCTTAATCTTTGCAGGATCCACAGAGACACCTTCCTTCGATACTACATGCCCTAGGAAGGACATCTGCCCCAACCAAAATTCACATTTAGAAAACTTAGCATACAGCTTATTGGCCCTCAACGTCTCCAAAACTTTCCCTAAATGCTCCTCATGCTCGGTCTCTGTCTTGGAATAAACCAAGATGTCATTAATAAAAACAATCACAAAGGTGTTAAGGAATTCCTTGAACACCCTATTAATCAAATCCATGAACACTGCTGGTGCATTCGTTAGACTGAACGACATCACTATGAACTCATAATGTCCATACCTCGAACAAAAAGTTGTCTTAGGTATGTCACAGTCCTTTATTCTCAGCTGGTGGTATCCTGACCAGAGATCAATCTTAGAGAATACTGTAGCTCCCTGCAATTGGTCAAACAAATCATCAATCTTGGGAAAGGGATACTTGTTCTTGACGGTCACCTTGTTCAGCTCTCTGTAATCGATGCACAGACGTAACGATCCATCCTTCTTTTTCACAAACAAAACAGGTGCACCCTATGGTGACACGCTAGGGCGTATGAAACCCTTGTCCAACAATTCCTGCAATTGGACCTTCAGTTCCTTCAACTCTGCCGGGGCCATCCTGTATGGAGACTTCAAAATAGGGGTTGTGCTTGGTTCTAACTCAATAGCAAAATCTATCTCCCGTCGCGGGGGTAGTCCAGGAAGATCCTCCGGAAAAACGTCTGGAAAATCCCTCACTACTGGCTCCGAAGTCAAGGTGACTTCAGTCTCTCTAGTGTCCACCACACTGGCCATAAAGCCCTAGGCTCCTTGGTCGAATAGTCTACTGGCCTTCAATGCTGAAATCACTTTGGGTAGGATTACGGTCCCAACCCCATTAAACTTAAAACTGGCTCCTGTAGGAGGGTTGAAGATGACCTCCTTGTGGGAGCAATCTATGCTGGCATGATTAGCAGCTAACCAATCCATGCCCAATATCACATCAAAATCGTGCATATCTAAAATTATCAAGGTTACATCTAATGCGCGATTGGCTACCTCTACTTGACATGCTTTTATCTTTTCTGTAGCTAACATGATCTCTCCTGATGGAATGGAAATGGACAATGCAAATGGAAAAGGTTCTGAGTCTAACATGGCATGCCTCATAAATGCAGCAGATATAAACGAATGCGAAGAGCCAGAGTCAAATAAAACTAAAGCATGGTGTCCCAAAATGGGAAGTGTACCTGTTACCACTGTGCCTGACTTCTCAGCCTCACGCCGAGTGGTAGAAAACACCCTACCCTACTGTTGTTGACGACTCGGGCCTCCCTAAAATAAACTTACGGGCTGGCCCCTGTGTTCAGGCGCGTTCCTCCTCGGGCATCTATCTAACATATGCCCCTTCTGGCCACATCGAAAACAGATCCTAGAGCCGGCTAGACAACGTCACCAGTGTCGCTTACCACAAATGGTACATATCGACCTATCCTCCCTACTATTCACAACCTGGGAACCCTGCTGTCCCTACTAACGTGGACCATTCACTGTGTTTTGGCTCCTCTACTGATGCTCAAGAGCCCTGTGTTCAACCTTCCTTTTCTGACCTGAGAAGGTCCCAATCCCGAGCGACCTCCTATATTCCTCTCCCACTTGGGAGTCAGTATCAATCCTCACGACCGCCCGTAGTGTCGCAACATACGCCTTGAGGTCCAAGGCATGCACCATCCCTTGCAGTCTGCTCCTCAGGCCCTGGATGAATCTCTCTGTCCTCGCTGCCTCGGTGGCTACTAGTTCAGGAGCAAAGCGAGACAGCTTATCAAATTTCTGCTCATACTCCTCCACCGACATAACTCCCTGCTTCAAGTTCAAGAATTCTGCCTGTTTGTTGTATCGGATGTTGGCTGAAAAGTACTTCTCATAAAAACGCTCCTTGAACTGCACCCAGGTTGCAAGTTCACCACCAGTATCAATCATCTTTTCTGCTGAACGCCACCAGATTTCTGCGTTATCAGTCAACATGAAGACTGCACATTGAAGCTTATGCTCTTCCGGGCACCTCATAAAATGGAATATTGTCTCAATAGATGACAACCACATCTCTGCTTTGGTGGGGTCAAAAAGAGAAGAGATCGCGACCTTGAAACTCTTCCAACACTCAAATCTATGGCCCAAACATGATGGTCATTCACAATTTTAGCCAAAACAACCGAGTATTCTAAAATCCCCAAAGAAAATTCTAAAAACTTCTATCTTACCCAAAAGACTCCGAGATTCTAGCACAAGCAATGTGGCGGCGACAGAAGAAATCTGACGGTTAGGCAACGGATCCAGCGTGACGACGCGGATCTGATGGTGAGGTAAAGCGAACCTAGGCTGGACGGATCAGGCTGGATGACGGGACGTGGCGACTGACAAATCTAGGCAAACAACACAGAACCCACGAACGACGAATTTGACACGTGGTTGGGCTGGACAAACGGTGCGACTGAAGGCTGAAGGTTACTTATCTGGCGCGGCTTCAATGGGCAAACTACGAGCAGTGCAGCGGAGCACGAGCAGTGATTGTGGGTTTTGGTTGGGTGAAACGGTGAGGGCTGGGCTTCTGCAGCGGCGCGGCGGGAGGTACTGGTCAAGGTCGGCAACGGGTGGAAAAAAGAAATTGGGGGGGGGGGGGGGTTGGATT